>NW_006399837.1:4683506-4727827 GCF_000299155.1 Elephantulus edwardii | reverse complement strand
TCTCTTTCTCTTCTCTTCTCTTCTCTTCTCTTCTCTTCTCTTCTCTTTCTCTTCTCTTCTCTTCTCTTCTCTTCTCTTCTCTTCTCTTCTCTCTCTCTCTCTCACACACACACACACACACACACACACACACACACACTCCTGTTGCTTTTTAAGGACAGTTAAGTCAATATTTACTCCGGTGTCTGGAGAACCCCCAGCCCCCAGCTCCCTGAAGAAATCGGTAGTGTCACCACCTTCTCCAAGGGTAGTGATTGGCACCCCCCAACACGACGTTTCTATGACTTCTCCCAGACAAGTACTTCGGCAGTGTCCTGAGTTACCAAAAAGCAGTGACAACGTGGAGATTTGAGGGCCGACTATGTGGATAACCAGGCCGGTCTGTAAATTCAATGAAGAAGGCAGCGCGCGTGACAGGCGGCCTTTCTGAGGAGAGGACAGACAGAAAGATCACGGGGACCCAGCTGGGGGGACCCAGCTCTCGGCTGGGCTGTGACTCCGGTGCTCCTGGGGAAGATGCTGGTTCATTTCAAAGGTCCCGGGTCCTTGGCAGCGCGCAGTGTCAGTGCCCTCCACGCCCGGCCGGCCGAGCTGCGTGCGCCCTCACGGAGATGGAGAACCGGCTCAATTCTCCTCATCATGGGGCGGGGTGGGGGGCGCCGGTGGCAGCGAAAGGCCGGGCTGGACTGGGCGGGGTCGCGAGTTGTCCCCCTGACTCCACGGGGATGGCTCACCAGTCTTCAGAGCTGGAATGTCTCACCCCCAACCCCGGAGCATCCGCCAGAGGATCTCGGGGCCTCCTAGACAGGAAACTCCTCGTGTATCCCTGCGCCCGGGTACCCACTCCCCCAAACCCCTAAAGCCTTCGATGGGCTCCCCAAAGGCACGAAGCAGCTGTCCCACCTCTGTCCTCACCCCAAACGTCCCCAGCTTGTGAGTTGCCGCCTCTTCTGGCTTTAACGGAGCCTTCGGCCTTAGCTCTCTCCATCTTGTGACGCCCCCCATCAAGATGTCCGCGAAGGCACTCCAGCAGCCTACTGCTAACCCAAAGATCGGTGGTTCGGATCCAGGAGGAAGGCATAGCTCCTCTCGTAAAGATTTACAGCCTCAGAAATGGGAGAAGGCTTGCTGGAGTCCGAGGGCCCCTTGGCGGTGCGTTTGGGGTGGGATGTCGCAGTGAGTGACTTGTGTTGTGTCGTTTATGCGGAGTCATGGCCCAGCCAGTCAACTCTCCTGTGCTAGCTGGCCCCCAGGGGTGTTCTGGAGCATTCCAGCACCAACACCCCCAGTGGGGCGTTCCCCACGCCCCCCACTCGGTTCCCAATGAAATAAAGGTGAAAGGTGCTTGACAAGGACAAGCCTTCCCTTGTAGAGGGATAAGAGGGGAGATTTGGGAACACTTTGGAACTCAATCTGTAAATTGAACATAGAAAGGGATCTACCTCCATCCCCAAGCCCAGGAACCTGCTGGGTCTATATTCAGCCCTACCACCAAACGGGGCTGGGGGTGTCCCCCACTGCCTAAGCCTCCCAAAGCCCCCACCCACCGTGACAAGTCCCACAGGCTGAGAACAGCAGGACAGGGAACCGGGATTCATTCTACACAAACTCATTTCCCACCCACCAGGCTGCAGGCAGGCCCAAACCAGACCTTCCTGCCCTGGTGCCTCTAGGCGCAGGAATAGGCCCAAGGCCTGGGAACACGTGTGGTGCTTCTAATTGGGGGGGGGGGGTGTATCCCTCAGTGAGACTGTGCCATGTTTTCACTAGATTATATCACGTTTTCAATGGGAACAGAAGTAGAGCTTATTTCCAGATTGATTTCATTTGAAATAAAGCTGGGTCACCCAGAGACACTCAAAGTAGCTTGTGTTTGAACTCATCAACGTCTAGAAGAAGACAGATAGTGAGAGACCAGTGCTACCAAGACAGTTTCCAGCTCTGCGTCCACATGGTACTGAGCAGAGTGTGGGAAACCTAGGGTCTTCTAGCAGAACAGCATTGGCAGGTAACACCGTTCAGACCGTAGCTCCACAGCACCCGGCTTGTGAGACCTAGGAGTGAGCTAATTTACCTCTCTGTCCCTCTTTCCTCTCCTTTTAAAATCACATGATACAGTTGTTTTAAGGAGTGCATGAATTACCTTTGTAAAGTGCTGAGACACTGCTACCAAACACCACGTGTACAATTAATACAGGCCTCAACCGGGAACTCTGTTCTATAATTAATGTTGTTTCTTTATGCTTTTAGAGTTTATAGAGTTTCAATTAGTCCTAAGAAGCATTAAAACCCACCTCCCGTAAAATCAGCCACTGGAAACCCTGATGAGCAAAGTTCTACTCAGCTAGCATGGACTGGTCTACCCCACGGCAGCTGAACACAGTGACCATGTGAACAGGAGCCTTGCCAGCTGGGTGTTGACCAGTATGACTCATTATGTCACCCTCTCCTTCCACCCCATGGACCTCCTCCACCACCAGCCTGCAGAAGAATCCTTAGGAGTTTTTGTTACCAATGTTAATATGTAGCGAATTGTCCATTGCTTAAGTTTCTTAGATGACTGTATGTGCATACCGGCAACAAAGTGTTTTGTAAAATATTTCTACACTGAATTACAGCATTGTTAGTAACTGAGAAGTCTTTGAAAAACGTGTCTTCTCCATTTCTTTAATTACTGTATCATCCTCAACAAAGTTTGGTTTTTCAATATATACAGGTTTAAAAATATTACTACAATATTGTAGGGGGCTCTTTGTGGCCTAGTGGTAATAAATTGTATCCAAAGGCAGATGGTTTGAATCCAGATTTGAATCCATCAGCTGCTCCATGAGAGGAGGATGGGCAATCTCCCCCCCATGTGAGTAAGTGCCTCTGAAACCCCAGTGGAGGATTAGCTATGAGGAGTTCCAACTCAACAGTACACAACAACAACAACAATATTGTAATTAATACGCCAGAAAATTTTGCAAGATCAGTGCCTATAAAAACACCAGTACTGATGAAAAAAAAAACCAATAGTGCCTGCTTGCATCACGTGCAGATGAAAACATATGATTCAAAAAGGCACTTTCACTGACTGGGTGATGATGACAGCTCTGAGCAGACAGAGCATGCGCATTACTACAAGGACTACTCATTGCTGTTGGAACTGACTGGACTCATAGCCAACTTTCACTTCCCACTGGATTTCTAAGACTTGTAAATCATAAGAGAAGAGATGGCCCATCTTACTCCTGACACCTTGGGTAGATTTGAATAACCAAATAGGGATGGCCTTTGCATTAGCAGCATTAAGTCCAAAGGTTCCAAAAGTAAATTAGCCTTGTAGAATTTTAACTTTTTAGACTTACCTGAAAACTGGGATTACAGGGTGGAAATTGTTAGAACTACAGGGATATTTTTTAAAAGAAAAACTTTTTTGCTAACCTAATAGCGTGTCTCTCAACTCCACTGGTGGCTTTAAGGGAGAAAAACAGGTAATCTCTACTCCTGCACCATGCAACCACAGACATCAGCTGAAGGGTTGGTTATGAGTCGGTTAAAAAAAAATAATAAAAGCTTTTGCTGAAACACTGCACTAAAAATTCATAGATTGTCATTTTTCTGTCATCGCTTTTGCTAGTGTCCACCCAGTGTAATCTGCCTTACCTACACTGTATTACACCACTGTATGCACTATCCTTTTCCCTGATGCTTCATAATCAATACTTTAAAGGCATTTTCTCCAAGTGTTAATTTTACTTACATCGATCCTTTCCACATCATTCTGCACTTCTGACATATTTGAAGTGGCAACATCTAACCTCTAATTCACTTTGTTTTTAAATTAAACAAATTTGAAAATACTGAGAGCAAATGAAATGGCTTTTTAAATTAAATCAACAGTAAGATCTACATGGTGTATCTAGCAGCACTAGGTTTATGATGAATCATGTTTTCCTTCCCAATATGCTTTTTCTCACCTCAAACTCCCTGTGTACTGATGCCCCCACTACACAAGCATCTCCACTGTGCCTACTTATTTTGGAAGAGTAAGATGAGGAGAAAGTAAGATCCTTTCTCCCAGTGTAAACATACCACTTAAATCAGAAACAGCACACTCATCCTTGCCTGGTATTAGCTCACCTTGGTTCTACAAAGGGCATAATTTAAAAATTAAAGATTCATTTCTTAGAAATACATTATTGTTGTTGTTGTATACCGTAGAGTCAGACTCATAGCTGACCCTTCTACAGGTTTTCAGAGGCAGTTAATCACATGGGAGGAGATTGCTTGTCCTTCTCCCACAGAGCCTCAAACTGGGTTTCTTTGGAATTGCAGTGCAGCTTCTTACCACCAGAGCTCTCTCAGAAATAGATTAAGGTTGGTATTTTTTTTCTACATATGGCCCTCTCTCTCCTTCCCTCCTTTCCTCCCTCTCTTCTCTTCCTCTCTCTCCCTTTTCCAGGACAAGCTCCCCGCCCTCCCATTTTCATGTCTGGAACAATATTTTCTCTTTCTAAGAAGTTGTCAATGTCATTTTCTTTCACACTTATTCCCTCTCTTATTTTGCATTTCATTCTTTCTTTCTCTGAAATCAATACATTCTAAAGAGTTTTACCCACTGCCCTGGACATGCCTCTCAGGTTCTGGATGGCCTAGGGTCTGAATTCTGCCCTCTTGTTCTTCTTCTGCAAGTGACATTCATCCTTTGGCTCTTCTGAAATAAAGATTTTGTCAGAAGAAGACATTGTAAGGGTGCCCTCCTACGGGGAAGGTGGCCTTGCTCAGAGGGTCTAGAGAGATGCTCGTCTGTTTCAGGGATGAGTCTCATGACCCTCTGATAGAGTCCTTTGGGCTTTCTGGAGATCTAGCGTGGTCTGCTCCAAAGACAGACAGCTTAGGTCTGAAGACATGGAATTTCCCTCTTGACTGTGATGAACCCTTAATTCCACGGGATCTTCTTGCCTTTGTTGCTCGTGTTCTTGTGCTAAGCAGCTGTAAGAGGTGCAATCTTGTTTCATCAATAATCTGTTGAACAGAATGTTCCTTAGAGGCAAGGATGGTGACACTTCATCTCTCATACTTTGGGGATGTTGCTAGCAGAGGTTATTCCTTGGAGAGGGACATCATGCTTGGGAAGGTGGAGGGTCATGGATAGAGAGGAAGACTCTCAACAAGATAGATTGGCAGTGACAGTAACAATGGACTGCAGGATGTCAGAGGGGATGAGGATGGCACAGGAGAGGACAGGGTCCAGATCCATCATTCACAGGAACGCTGGGAGTTGAACTTGACTCAAGGGCATCTAACAACAAACAACTCTAAGAAAACCTTGACTTCTTCTGCAGGGCCATACGTGGCACTCCACTTCACCACTTGGGCTCCTGGTCCTGAAACTCCATGTGGAAGAGATTTGCAAGGCTTTCTGTTCACAGGAGACTCTCAATGACTGATATTCTCTCACGAATTGTCCTGTTGGCTTATTTTTCATTTATTTTACAAAAACACAACTTGACTCAAAGAGATCAAGTTCTCTGGGTCTTAGGTTTTCTGGAAGGAGGATCCTACTCTCCTGCCTTATACTGGTGACCACTCTCTTATGAAATGGTCTTATGAAGGTCACACACGACTGCCTCCCACAGTTAGGAGCAGGGCACTTCTAGCTCACCCAGTACTTCCCCTGTCTTCTATTTAGGTGAGTTTTCTTCTATTTAGGGGTTGGAGAGTGCAAGAGCAGGTAGGTGGGGGCCCTAGACACCCAGAAGCTGGGGTTTCAGGAGATAAAGGTGGTGGTCAGACCATCCCTCCTCCAGGAGACATGGAGGTACAGGAGAGTGCTGGGGAAAGCATTGGCTGTCCTCTGAAGGGCCCATCATCTGTCCCTCCAATGAGGCTGAGTAACTCCCCAAAAGGGGAACAGACAATGACCTCAGGACTTGGGGCTGCTGCATTTGGGACAGAGCACAGGTGAAGAATATCGTTAACCTGGGCCGTCTGCACACTCACATCTCAGCAAAACACACAGCCTTGGTGCCCAGGTCCTGCCCCAAGCTGTCAGCACCTCGGCCAGCCAGGTGTGCATCAGATAGTGACTGCAATTCTGTGGGAGTAAGTGGTTCCTAGACTGTCCCTCCAATAAAATACAAAGTCCGGGTGTTCTTTCAGCCCATTCTTCTTCCCTCCTCCTCTCTCAGAGAAGCCGCCTCACTGGGTCTACCTGACCTTGTCCGCTTCCCCTTGGAAAAGCCACCCCTCACCTCTTCCAGTGCTCCCTATTCAGCCCCTCTTCTCCACCCGACCTGTGCAGAATCTACCTGGGACTTCGCTGGTGGAAAGTGTGTCCCTTGGCCTGCCTCTCCTTCCTCACCCTCCACTGCTCTCTCAAATCCTCCGCCAAGCTTCTCTCTGAGGCACTCATCCTCTGTTGAACTTCTTGAACAGTTGCCCCAGCAGGAGAGGAGCGGACCTGCCTCCTTTGCTGCTCCAGCCCTGACACTTGGCCCAGCACCAGGCAGAGCCCTCAGGAGTGAGTGCCAGGCACTATGTTGGCCTCAGGGCCTAAGACCCTGCCCAGTGCTGGCTGGAAAGAATATAAAATAATTAAGCAGACAATAGCTTCAGGCAAAGGAATTTGACCCGGCTGGAGAGCTTCCTAGCAACTTCCATGAGCAAAAGTGTCTGAGGGCTCAGCATTTGCAGAGGTCGTCAGGGAACTGGTTGGCTTGATGCCAGCTGCCTTACCAGTCCCCCCAAGAAAGAGGCATCTGGGCAGGTGGTGGAGTCCCCAGGTGTTAAAGGCAGCTGGAGGTATGCCTAGGATGCCTCCTCACTTCTCTCTGAGTGGCCTTCCTTGTGGCCAAGGCTGGTACCAGGGGTGGCAAGGGTTAGAAAATCATTCAAAAAACATAGACTCCCAAATGGCCTACCGGCCAAGGCGTCCAGTGATGCAACCGCTTAAATAGCAGGTGGGCTGAGAGCCAGATCTCCGAGGCCAACCTCAGCCCAGTTTTCATAATCCAGTTGCCATATAGAAGAAAAACAATCAGAGCGGACCTAGGGCCCACGGCCGGGCCCTCTGACTGCGCCCAGGGCCCACGGAGGGGAGCAGCTCCTGATGGTCTGAGACCTGCTCCCTCAGGCTCAGATTTGCACTTGGGGGGGGGGCCCTGAGTGGCCCTTTCATCCCACAGGCCCTGAGGGAGCATCAGGATCCTCCAGGAAGGATGTTAACGCAGCCGCCCAGCGCGCCAGACCCCAAGCGCCCAGGTCCCGCACGCAGAGGACCACAGGGAGGCCGCAGTGCGAGGACATGACCCGCCACGGGAACGGGTCCCGAAGGCCGCGCGGGGAGAGGGTCGCGCGGTTGTGGTCCCGGGAGCCGGGATAGGGATGCCTAGTCTGAGGACCCACAGGTGGTCCAGGGGCTCAGCGCCCTTCCGCTCAGGACATTTCTCTGAATGCAAATAAGTCACCCTCCTTTGTCACCCCTCGTTTCCCCCCATCGTTAATTAAGAGGATTTTTCTGGACAAAATGGGCTTCACCCGCGTTAATTACGCTACCATGGGCCCGCAGTTGGCTATGGTCTCTCTAGGCTGCCCAGAGCGAATGAGATGGAGAGCTGTCGGGGTCCCACCACCATGTCCACCTTTCCACGCGCGCTGAGCGAGCTCTCGTCCAGACCTCAGATCTGTTGCCTACCTGGCGATTCCCAGAAATCCCCAGGGATCGGGGAGACCGGTCCACTCTCACACGCTCCTGTTCTGGAGCGCGCCGCTGTAGAACAATCACATAAAAAGCTGCCTGAGACCGCCGCTGTAGAACAATCACATAAAAAGCTGCCCGAGACGCGGTCACATCATCCCAGCCTGGTTCCCCTCGCCCTGCCCTGGCCCCGCTGATCCCAACTCGCTCAGCTCCGCTATGGGGTACATGAGGAGGAAGGGGGTGCAGGCATCTTAGACAAGTGACTCCAGATCGCTGGGGAAAGTAGCTCTGGTGGTGGATGGTCTTGGAGACCTCTGAAACGGTTTGGGTACGTGAAGGCCAGGGTGCCCGGGCCGGGCCGGCAGGTGGGCAGGTGGGGGTTAGAGAGACTATGGAAAGTCAGTGGCCTCAGGATGAGAGGGCAGGTTGGCAGGTCAAGGCGCCTGCATATGTAAGTGCTGGATTCTCGCCCACCTCCCTGCGCGCACTGGACGCTGTGGGACGTGGCGGGCACTCACCTGGCACACACCCTGCCTAGTGGGGTGTGTGCCACTTACCACTCCCTGCCCACTCAGAGGTGACCTGGACGAGCCCGGATCTCCAATCCTTGGCTCAGCCAGGCCGGGTCTGCAGGTCGCGGAGGGTAAACAGTTGAGGTTCGGAGCGGCGCCCCTCGGCGCCCTACGGGATGTGTCTCTTTCTGTGTGTCTGTACAATCCGAGGACTGAGTCCTGTGTGTCCGTGTGATGTGGGTGTGGTGTGTGTGGGTGTGTGTTTCTAGTGAGATATTCCGAGATATTTTTGCTAAAACCCATCCTTTCTCCCACTTTAATCCACACCAGCTAAGCCTTCATTTTCTTTTGCTAAACCTTCAGTTTCGAGTCCTGGCGACCCTCAGAATAATAAAAAAGGGCCTCCTCGCCCCTCCCCTGGGGCGTCGCCCTACTGCTGAATGTTGCCTCGTTTTAGAAGAAGCACCCACCTTGGTCGGACAGGCAAACATTCCCTACCGTGGAGCCCAGCGTTCGCGTCAGGAGTGGGGGCCGACTCATGGCCCCTCGAAGGGCCCAGAAACCGGCTTCAAAGGTTTCAGTAACGACTCTCTTGCCTTTATTTACGTCCCTATTAATACAATATCCATCATGTAGATATCGATCTTTATCCTTTAAACTGATACGCTGGAAATCAATTAGCCATGCAGATTACATTTCCTCTGTTTCCAAAGGTTAATCTTTCAGACCCAGGCCGGTGACATATATTTTCGCAGCCAGATAGTATCAGATTTCGTTTAGAAAAGAAGAAAAAGGGCGCTGTGCAGCCCAGTCCTTTCGGGGCTTTTCGTCTTTACCCTGGGGAGCTCTGGTGGCATAGTGGGAAGGAGCTGCGTCGCCAACCCCAAGGCCGCCCGGATCGAATCCCCCAGCCTCTCGGCGGGCATGGATGGGCAATCTCCCGTGACTTCGGGCCTCTCAAAGGCCGTGGAGGATCAGCTGGGCATCAGCTCCAACTGAACGGGGCAAACAACAACGTCTTAGCTCTTACCCCGAGTTGTACACGGGGGGAGGGGGGCCTCAGGGACGAGGCTCCCTAGAACTGACCGGTTTTCATCGCATAGCGTCTGAAAGGAAATTCTCCTCTTGCTCGTAACTCCAAAACCAAGGCCTGGTTTAACTTCATTTTTAAAAAGTTTTATTTTATATTGATTTACGTACAAAGTTAATAAAATTCATATACTTTTTTCCCCCACGCTGGATCTTTCCCCTTTCCTTTACCCACCCCTCCACCCACCCATCAAAGTGTGGGACCCTATGATTAAGCCCCCACCCGCCCACCCCTTCTTGGATCCTCGTACTCATTTTACAGTACTGGTCTTATACAGTAATTGTCTCTATGTGACCGAGTTAGTTCACTCAGCATAGTGCTCTCCAGTCCCCCCCATGGGTGGTATTAATTTTATTTTAAAAGACGAAATAGGCATTTTTCTGGCGGGGAGAGCGATGGAGGAGAAGTTTAAGGTTGAGGGAGGAACTAGAGCGAGCGTTTGAGGGTTGGCGATGCCCAGGCGCCCCGCTTTGGTGGCGAGGCTAGGAAGCTCCGCTGTGTACCTCCCTTTTTCTACGACTTTCCTTTCCTTGACCCCCTGAAATGGCCCGGGTGCTGGAGAAGGTGGGCCTGGTGCAACAGCGGCTGGGGATTCAGTGGCTGGAGACAGGACGCAGGGAGGTCGACCATGGCCCCGAGCTGCTCCCTCCGCTGCGGGACGCCCGGGGCTCAGGCCAGGGGGCTCCTGGGCCGCCAGGCCATACCTGCGCACACCATCCCCGCGGCCACCTGCGCAGCCTTCGCTTTTAGACGCGGGATGAGGGCGGGGTGGCAGCGACCTTGGGATCCCCGCGACCCTGGGGCTCAGAGCGGCTGCCCCCACCCTGTGGCGCGGGCCTGGCCCCACCTTCAGGCTTTCCCCCTCTTGTCTTGGGGTCCCCTCAATCCCCCCACCCCGTTCTTCCACTGACATCCTCCTGGGTGAGGCCTTCTGTATCTAAGAGTGATTCAGGCCAGGAAGCCCCCGTGGATCTCTGGGATCCCGCACCCCGGCTGGAGAGAGGCCTGGCTAGGGACAGGGACAGGCTTGGAAGCCACTTCATCTCTCTGTGGGAACAGGACCCACAGGCGCACTCCCCGAAATGCCCGGCGTTCCTGAAGCCCCTCCAGTCCCCTCACTCTGCAGGAAGCGAGGCAGAAATAACAGATCCTCCTCCTCGCCTCCAACCTGACCTGTCTCCCCCAGCGCCTCTGTGAGAGTCACTTTCCCCTCCCTTCTTGCCCAAGGCCCAGGTGTCCCCCCATCTTCTAGGCTCAAGCTCCCCAACTCTCTTACTCTTTAACAGACACACGACATTCTCTCCCTCCCTCCTCCTCTTTCTCTCTCTCTCCCCCTCCCTCCCTCCTTCCCCCTTCCCTCCTCTCTCTCTCTCTCTCTCTCATACACACACACACACACACACACACACACACTCCAACAGAACAGTGCACGAATTTCTCTTCCAATCTCAAATCCCTCATGCACGCGGATGGATTTGGGCAGCACATTTTTTGAAGATTAGAAAGGATTTATTTTAATTTTTTACAAAAGGCTTTTGGAGCTTTTTCCTCAGGAGAGTCGAGCTCTGGTATCTTCCTTTGCCTAAAATAGTTTGCGCAGAACCAAGCAAACCCTGTAGGAGAGAAATGGCGACTTTCATTCTCTCATTCCTACACACGGCAAAGCTTTCCTCTCTCCCTTTGTCTTCTCTCCTCAGCCCCTTCCTTCTTTTTTTTTGCTACAAACGCGAGTGGGTGCTCTCCACCCTGAAGCGGGCACCAGTTCACTGTTCTCCAGTCACCTGGGTCAGCCGTGCGGAGCCCCCAAACTCTCCTCTAGACTCTCAGCCCGACTTTTCTGATGGAGAAGAGCAGAACCCAGGCTTTTGACAAATAACTGTGTGTGTGTGTGTGTGTGTGTGTGTGTGTGTGTGTGTGAGAGAGAGAGAGAGAGAGAGAGAGAGAGAGAGAGAGAGAGAGAGAGAGAGATGCACTGGTGTGGTCACAGGCGCTCTGAGATGATGTAACATCAGGAATCACCCATCTGGCCTTATCCCTTCCAACTGAAAAGTGATTGGTCAAGACTAGTTTTAACTTGGTACCTAGGTAACAGGTACTGAGAGGGATGGCGCCGTTTGCTCAGATCTGGGGCTGCATGTCCAGGAAGATGCCTGCTCCCCCACCCCCACCCCTGCGCCCTCAGGCCACACCACTCTGCAGGGTCCCTGCTTCCCAGACAAGGCTGAGGCTCGAGTGACAGAAGCTCTGTCTTCCCCTCCCCACAGGGCCGGACATCCTATTTTGCACAGATCTTCATTTCCTCTTTTTTAAAAAGTGGAAAACCAAAATAGCTGTAAATTTTAATTAAAATTAATAATGATTTAAAAATCTTCCACTGAATCAGTCATTATGCAGTATTGCGAAACCATCTTGAAAGAGTTGAGCTAAAAGGTAAGCGAGCCTAGTTATTTCCTGGCATCTTTACTTGAGACTAATTTAGAAATTGTATATATATATATAGTTTGTTAGTTCTTGCTTATTTCATTATTATTGTGTGCTATTGAGACAGAACCGACCCAAAGCTGACCCTTCGGAAGCTTTTCAGAGGCAGTAATCCCATGGGACATGATTGCCCCTCCATTTCCCATGGAGCAGCTGGTGGATTTGAACAGTGTACCTTTAGGATCGCAGCACAGAGTGTTACCACTAAGCAACCAGGGAACTCTGGTGGTAAGAATTCCTCCTTATTTTATCTCTGTTGTTGTTTGCCATAGAGTTAGAACCGGTCCATAGTTGACCCTAAGATCTTAATTTCCTCTTAAGGCTCAAATCTGGCTGGAAGTGAAGTCATCTCACATCTCATGAAGGCCTTGATGACTCCAGGGGCCCAAGGAATGCTTAACCCGATGCTTCCAAATGAAAAACTGCACCGTAAAGAATGCTCTAGGGACTAGAAGGACACCACCCAGCCGCATCAGGGCAGCACCTGGCGAACCCAGGAGGAGCTTCCCGCCCCGCCTATCCCAGTCTGTGTCAGCTTCCCCTGTAAAGAATCTGAAAGAAACGGAAGGTGGTGGGCCCACAGACAACGTTTTCCTCCTCTCCTCCCCACCCCCTAATTATCCAACAATCCTTTCGTTTTGCAGGTGCACAGATAGCGCCAGATTGAAGCTGAAATTGGTCCAAAAATGCTGCTCCTTGACGTTCCCTGATATTTTGTCAGACTGGGGGGATTATGCCGTCTCTAAACGGGGGGGGGGTCTATAGTACCACAAGGTGCAGGCTCTCAGCCCCCATATCCCGCACGGGAAGGGGGGAAGTAATTTCTTTGTCAATTTGTGCCTATACCCCACAGGATCCCAGAAGGGGTCCGGGTGGATGCGTCCTTTTTGCTTCAGGACGTTCAGGATGGCTTTGAGAAAGACCTTGAAATAAGTAAACTTCAGAGATGGGGAAAAGGGGGGGGCGAAGCATTGAGCAGGACACGCTCATTGCCACCAATCTGGGCTGGGAAGGGGCTTCATTCAGCCCGTTCTCGTGTCATGAGATTTAACCAGGAGACAGGAGGGCACCTCATTTTTCCGGCCTTCCTGTTGGCAGCCTCCACTACCTTCATGGACCTGGACCTCTGGAGGGACTTTGTGACAAAGGTGGCAGACACTATGAACTTCCTAAGTCTTTGGAAGTGTCCCAAAGTCTACCAGCTCAGTTTTCCTAATAAGAAACTCCCCATTGGTCCCTAGAGCCTGGGGATAAGCTTGAGTGGTTGTGGGGTGTCTGGGCTAATCCTCTGGCTTTGTAGGACCTCCAGCCATCAGAGGGAGTGGAGGAGAGAGAAGCGCGCTGCTCTACAAAGTGGAGCTGAAAACACAGGACTACCTCCCTCCGCTTCCACTGGGACTTCTTAGAGAAACTTAGTACTTGATGGTGGTGGCAAGTCTGTGGACGAGAATACAGGACTGGCTTCCGCCCCAGATCCACTAGCATGCTTCCACTCAAAAGGAGCTGCCCTCTCTTGGCCTGGTCCACAGAATATGAGTCCCAAGAAGCAGAAGGGAGAGTACCACAAACAAGTTCCTTCCCAGAGCCACCAGCTCTAGAGACAGAAAACCCAGCAGGAGACAGACCCCCAGCTCTGGCAGGGAAGGCGTGGAGCGGAGGAGCCGTTAGCCTGACAAATGAAACCGGGCCGTGGACTCTCTTTGGCCCGGCAGGTCCTTTTCATTAGAGCTCAAACGCCTTCTCTTCCCAGAAGAACCATTGACCCTAGAAAGGTCCCTGTCCGTTTCCCTCAATCTGTGGAGGCAGAAAACTTGGGGGAAATGTAGAACCATGGATTCTGTGCTGGTGAAGGGGCTTAGGAAACAAGGACATAATGGCAGCCCTCAAGTTCGCGCGCGCGCGCACACACACACACAAGATTCCTTCTAAGTGATCTCCTCTCTTGTACAATAAATCACACAGTGTACCCCCCTGGACGGGTGGAGGGCAACCAGACGCGTCCTGCGTCTCCACAGGCCCATCCCCGAGCTGCGGAGCCCGCTAGACTCTCCAACACTGGGTGGAGGTGAGGGCTGGCCACTTCCTCCACTTGGGCGCGTGTTTTTTTCAGGGGCCAGCGCGAGCCAAGGAGCGGCTGCACTCTACTCCTCCCCTGTCTTGCTTTCTGAGTTTGTCTTAATTAGGGGGTGGGGAGCCCCAGTTCACGTAACAACCTTCCAAGGAGTAGGGCAAGGGAGGAAGCCACGTAGAGAGAAGGAACTCCGATGGGGGGCGGGGGAGAAATTTAAAATTTCTAAAAGGCAGAGGGAGAACTTGAAGCCAGAAGTCATTGTTTCCTTTTATTTCAAAGGGAAAAACCTGCCTGATTCTCATCCTTTTGATTGATTAAGGACCTGAATACCTCTCGGCCCCGGAGTGACAGTCCCTGAATAGGCTCCGGGGAATAAAGCAGGGCCGAGCGCGGGCTGGTGCTCGGGTGTAAAGGAGAGAGTTCGCTGGCACTTACCAAGTTATAAATAAAGGGCCGCGCACAATGGTACCTTCTCTAAGGACAGACAGTCTTTACAACACTCCTGGCGTCATATCCTGCTGGGGACACTTCAGCTCCTAGCCAAGACTTCGCTCCTTTTCTTTTTCCAGCACTTTAGCCTGAATGCCATAATAAATTCCTGAGAACAAACGCTGGGGCGAAACTTTAACATATAGACGCATCTCGAAGTCGCCGAGCTAGACCCGTCGAGGGAGCCGCGCGGCCCAGAGCGGTTTTGAAATGAAAGAGGCGAGAGGGCTCCCCAGCCCCCCGCGTCTAGGCTTCCACTGAGGGTCCTGGGGATCAGCCTTGCTCCCCAGACTTCGCAGGTCATCGCACTCCCAGACCCAGGAGACAAAGAACTTTATCTGCCCCGAAAGGACCCCAGCAGAGAGGACCGCAGAGATCAGCCTAGCAGTCCCAGAGCAGTAAAGCAGCAAAGGAAGACGCAGCAGGTTTTAGGGGCCTCCACGTTCTCTGATGGGGACTGTCTCCCCTCCAGTGGCAGTGAGCCAAGAGGGGTGACACATAGGACAGAGACACGCACAGGTAGAGAGGAAAGGAGGCAGAGAGAGACACAGACAACAAGAGAAATAGAAGTCAAAGCGCGAGCGACCGGACAGATGCACCGACAGTGACGGAGCAGCCGCCCTGTCCTCCCCCCTTGGCGGTGGCCCTCGGCCCGGGTCGCCTGCCCCTGTCCCGGGTGGCTTCCGCCGCCCACCCTTCTCTCCCGGGGAAGGGGCGCGGCTCAGGTCCCTCCCGGGGCGGCCTGGGCCAGGGACCCGCTGGGGATGGGAAGAGAAAGTGGCCGCTGTCGCCCAATCAGCGCGTGTCTCCGCCACCCGGGACGGTCTCGCCGTCGGCCAATCGCAGCTCAGGGCTCCTCACCAAGCTTTGGGTGAAAGAACTAATAAATGCTCCCGAGCCCGGCTCCCCGCACTCGTGCCACCGCGGGAGGAGACTCGGCGCCGCGCTCCCGCCCCGCCCCGAGCCCCCTCCCGGCACCCCCAGCCTCAGGGCTACTTGCCCAGACTCGCCCCAAACTTCTCCGCCCTGGGCTCGGGAGCCCGCACTCAGGGCCTCCGCACCGCCCCCCGCGCAGGGTCCCCTCTCCAGCCCCCGGGCGCGCAGCGCGCAGTGCCCCCGTGCGCGCGCCCCTCGGTAGCCTGCCTTTTTGGGGAGGGGCTCCGGGGAGCCCCGGAAGGTCCCCCGCGCCGCGCTTGCCCCGCGTCAGCCCGGGACCAGCCGCCGAGCATAGCGGCCGCACGATGACCACGCTGGCCGGCGCGGTGCCCAGGATGATGCGGCCCGGCCCCGGCCAGAACTACCCGCGCAGCGGCTTCCCGCTGGAAGGTAAGCGAGGCCGGCGCAGGCCGGCCGGGGCGCGCCGCCCATCAGGGTCTGGGCCCCCCGCTCCTTCCTCTCGCCCGGGAGAGCCCCGTCCAGGGCAGTCCTTCCACGAAACGCAGCAGTGGGGGACCGGGGGCCCTACTATTCTTCTCCAGCAGCCCCCGCGGAGCCTGGAGGACAGGCCTGAGTCCTGCCAGGCTCCTTCTCCCTGTTGTTTTTGGAAAGGCCTAGGCGGGTAAGGGGTGCCCAGGCCCCCGGGGGGCACCAGAAAGCAAATCCTGAGCTCAAATGCGTCTCCAAAGTGCCCCAGGCGCGCCCTCACATTTGTTCAACTCTGGGTGCTTTCCAGAACTTTTCTTTTGGCCAAGAGTCTCTGTGGCCACAGACGCTGTGGGAACGAGAGGCGGAAAGTTCCCCGGGTCTCCGGGTGGCATCGCAGCCTCTTCCGGACGCGGCGGGGGAAAGCGCCCGAAACTCCCGGGGAGCCCTGGGAGCAGGGAGATTCGCCGGTAGAGTTTCTCAGGCTGTTGGCGAGTTTGGGGGCCGCTTGGGCCGGCACGCTGATCTCTTCAGTTTGGGCCCAAGAATCTAAGAGGAAGAGTAGGGGGCCTGGGCGGCAGCGAGCAGGCCCCAGTGCTTTGGGGCTTTCTGAGGTGTAACAGGTGATACGCACTGCTGCCTGTGGCCTCCTTTCGGGGTGTCTCTTTGACTCTTAGCCAGATACCCCGAGGGCTGTCAAGGACCTTTTGGAAAAGGGGAGGCCCAGTGCGCCAAAGCTGGCGAGGCCGGCGCTGGGGACAGCTCATTTGCAAGGAAGTGTCTTCTCCACCCGCATCCGCCGCAGGCTGTTCCCCCAAATATCCTCCCCCAGGCCCTAAGGAAGGTGGTGTCTCGGGCTGGGGCCAGTGACTGTGCCCTGTGGTCCCGTCCCCCACGGCCCTGCTGTCCCCTTTACCCCAGCTCGCTCTGTAATGGACACAAGTGGAGCCGAGGGAGGGCCCGGTGGCCAGCACCGTTTGACAGCCACTTGAGCGCTGGAGGCTGTGACTCGCAGGGCGAACTCTGGGCGGCTTTTCCTTGCCCCGCGTGACGTTCTCTTCCCTCACCCGTCTTCTCCGTGTGCCCCAGTGTCCACTCCTCTGGGCCAGGGCCGCGTCAATCAGCTCGGCGGCGTTTTCATCAACGGCAGGCCGCTGCCCAACCACATCCGCCACAAGATCGTGGAGATGGCCCACCACGGCATCCGGCCCTGCGTCATCTCCCGCCAGCTGCGCGTGTCCCACGGCTGCGTCTCTAAGATCCTGTGCAGGTACCAGGAGACGGGGTCCATCCGGCCCGGGGCCATCGGCGGCAGCAAGCCCAAGGTGAGCGCGCGGGTCCGCGGCCTTCTCTGGCCTCGCCGGGCTCCGGCGTCAGGGTTCAGGGCACAGAAGGCAGACAAGAGAGCGAGGGAGGGGGTTCCCCAAGAGCTGCTTCTTTTCTTTAGAGAAAAAAAAAAAAGTAACAGAAAGTGTGTACGGTTGTATGTTGGCTGGTCGTGGAGACCCGTTGGCTGCTAGGCCCACGGTTCCTGAACGTTAAGCAAACGTGCCAGCACCCCCCCCCCTTTTAAAGTAGCGATCGTGGAGAATTGTTTTTAAATTTTTACACATTCATTGTTGCACATTTTCTTTTTGTGGGGAATTTTTATGCCCGCGAGTTCCCCCAAATTCTTTTCATAAACATCGCCTGAAGTGTGCAAGCCGCGGGCGCCCACCTGTTGGCTCCCTCCAGGAGCTTCCCAGCGCTCGCCCCGGCCCAGCCCGTGGAAAACGAACTGAAGGAGCCCTTTGGGGTATTCTTTTGCTTCTCTTCCCTCTTGAGCCCTAAATCACTCCCTTCCGCCGGCTGGAATTGCCTCGGAGGAGCAAAAAGCCAGGGCGATTTGATTTTATTGTATTCTTAAAAAGCAACTTGGTGCAATCTCCAAATTATTCTGGTTGCCTTGAGAGAGGCCAGCTTCACATTGGATGGGGTGAGTGGGAGGGGAGTCGGAAGGTCTGTCCTTTCTTCTGCTTGTGGGGAAAACCCAGTGTAATTTTTCGTTGCCACAGGGCACAATAAAGAAAGAGGGTCAGCTATGGTCAGCTGACACTTCCAAACTTCCCACTCGCTTCTGTGGCCCCAAGCCCTCCCACAGCCTCTCCAGCAACTCTGCAACTTCTTTCATGGGGTAGGAGGAGCCATATTTACTCTAAATCCCGGCTTCTCACCTTGTCCTCATCTGTGCTGTTACTTTAGGTGAAATCCTGGGAGACACTCCTTTTTAACTTGGTGCCTTTCGAGAGGTACCGGTGACAGAAACGACCTTGATTTTTTCTGTTTCTCTCCCCAGCATTCTCTCTGTAGTTTAGTGGGTTTTTTTTTTTTGCGGGGGTGGGCTCTGTGTAAGGAGTGGCCTTTATTTACAGAGACCCAAAAATATCCCCCCTCCCTAGGCTATTAGACTCCTTCTTCTTTGACCCGCATTGGCCGATCTTTTCTGGGGACCCTGAAAAGGCCCAAGCCTCTTAGCTTTCGAGTGACTTCCAGCGGGTCTCTTAGTGAAAATCAACTGCCCAGAAAGTTGGGATCCTTTCGGTGACAAGAGGGGAGGGTGACCACTGCGTCTGGGCCAGAACGCCCGGTACCAATGGCAGGCCTTCTTGTTCCCTTAAAGCAGGTGACAACGCCTGATGTGGAGAAGAAAATCGAGGAGTACAAACGAGAGAACCCCGGCATGTTCAGCTGGGAGATTCGAGACAAATTACTCAAGGATGCAGTCTGTGACCGCAACACGGTTCCCTCAGGTACCCGGACCAGCGGCGCCTCCCCAAGCGGGTACCCCACGCTCCTTGGGGCTTCCAGCACAACTATCGATCCGGCTGGGGAGGCAGTCCCCTCAGAGCCTCGGATCATTACCAACCAGCCGTGGAGGGCACTTTAAGGAGGAGGGGTGAATTACTTATTTGGGGGGTGGCAGTGGTAAGGGATGCCACTGAGGTCTCCCCAAAGAGGGTTTCTTACAGGAGAGGAGGCCAGGCAGGAAACGTGAGGCGGAGACCAAGCGTTTATTAATATTGATGTTCCCTTTTAAAGAGAAACAAATGTTTTGGTAACCCTAAGGAAGGGAGAGGAGGCCGCTTCAGCAGAGCCCTGGCTGCGCTCTCGAAGGAGGGGGCGCTTTAACCAAGGCCCCCAGTTTCCTGCGGGCGACCCCAGTCCATCGCCCAGGCGCCTGGGGGAGGCGGAGGAGAAGAGGGGCGAGCGCAGGGCGAGGGCGCGCTGGAGAGTTTGTTTTTAATTAAAAGGAAACTCCCTTTCCCCCCTTCGAGAACGAGATATTTCAGAGCATGGATTTGTTTACCAGACTAGAATCTGGAAAAAATAAAGGGGGGGGGAGTGCATTTTCTTTTGATTTTACAATAGGAAACGATTCTGGGGTTGAAATGCAAACCCTTTATGGCCTCAAATATTTTGGGGGGTTGCAGGGCATATAGGTTCACTGTGGCTCTGAACGGGAGTGGGGACGGGAACTGTGCCTGCAGGTGGGGTGTGTAGAGTGGGCTAGCGAGAGTGCTCCCCGAGATGGGAGACCCAGAGCCCTGTCCTTGGAGCAGGAAGGGAACCTGCCCGCACAAAGACAGGGCAGGGTTGGCGTTTCCGAGCTGCAAGGGAGGTCGTGCAGGGCCCCTTTCGGCACTGGGACCACAGCAGAGGCTGTGAGAGGGTTGGTGGGAGGGAGAGGGGCTGCCTGAGTTGGGGGGGGGGGAGACGGAGCCGGCCAGGCCTGGGGACGTGGATGGGGCTCGTCTCAGCACAGCCCCGCACGTCTCAACCGTGTGCGCCCCTCGCCCACCTCTTCTGTCCCCAGTGAGCTCCATCAGCCGCATTCTGAGGAGTAAATTCGGGAAAGGCGAAGAGGAGGAGGCAGATCTGGAGAGGAAGGAGGCAGAGGAGAGCGAGAAGAAGGCGAAACACAGCATCGACGGCATTCTGAGCGAGAGAGGTAAGCGGCGCCCACGGTCCGAGCGGGCGCCCCGCTGCGCCCGGGGCCCCAGGACGCAGGGAGGGCCAAGGCGGCGCCCTCAGGGTCCCTCCTCGCTCACAGCCCTGCACCAGAGCGAGGACGCGCACAGGGCGAGTAAAACGACGCAAGTCTCTGAGCTGTTTCATTTCCCCAGTTTTCTTCCACCCGGTTCCTCGCACCAGGAGCCTGATAGGCAGGGGGAGGCTTGGGAACAGAGGGTCTTCAGGCTTCAAAGTGGTGAAAACAGCTTTTGCGTCTAAGTTCTCAGGAAAGGTGAGGCTCCCTATAAAATTTCCCACCTCAGAAGCGTGGAGAGTGTGAATAAGAGGCAGACAGAAACTCTTTGGGGCACTGGAGAGGCGCCCCAAAGTCTGTCTACACTGGATGCCTTAAAGGTGTGTATGATGTGTGTTGGTGCACGCGTTAGAGGCTTTCCTCCTTAATTTCCAGTTGTGGCGGCTTGGGCCGGTTTGTGTGTGGGAAGCTAACCCAGCCCAAGCCCTGGTTCACAAACTGGGGTACTGGACTGGGTTTCTGCCCGAGCTGTCCGTTCCTCCCTTTGCCCAGGGGCTCTATCCCGCTGTGCCTGGCTGTCTGCAGCCTGTCAGCACCAAGGGATACCCCTTTCCCAGGCAGAAGTGCTACCACTTCCCTTTATCTGCTTCTTGTGGTCTTCAGACACTGATTTAAAAGATAGATACACACACACACACACACACACACACACACACACACACAAGTTTACAGTATTTTAGTGACTTTGGCCTTGGGCATGGCTGCATTTTGTTAAATGTAAAGAATCAGGAGACCCAGGCGCCCCTGAGTTCTCAGTCCAGGGCCTGACTTGAGTTTGTAAGCTGCCGTGGAGGACCTTCTGTCCTGGGGAAGCCTGTTCTTAGCTTCACTTCTGACAAGACCCTAACAGACGTGGAACAGTCACCCATGGCGATGAGGGGGAGCCCCAGCCCAGGTCTGGTAGTGAACAGGGTGAGCTGGTCACTTTTACTTTCAGTTCTCAGCCTCAGGGCGGACCATGGGCCCTCCAGAGTAGTGGTGTCACAGACCAGTGCCAACCCCGCACGCCTGTTAGGAGGGACACTCATCTAACTGCTGATGTTCCAAATCCAAAGAGTAGTTTTCAGGGATGAAGGGAAGCGTAGACGCTCTGGCTTGCTGCTGGCTGCCGGAAAGATGCTCACAAGCAAAGCAAGCTGAGCATGGCGGTGCCTGTGTTGTTTGCTTCCCTCGCTGGACCCAGCCTGGGTCCTCTTTTTAGAGGAGTGCATTTCTGCCTTGGTCCCTGAGAAGAGAGCCTGGCTTTTACTGCAGGGCTTGAAGTAGCAGAGGAGTTGGGGAGGGGGGAAACATTCGGGAAGCTGATCAACCTCAAAACAGCCCTACCCAAGCAGGCAGCAGGCTAGGCGCTCAGCGCGTCCTAGGCCCATAGCACTCCCCTACTTGTTGCTGGAGGCAGTGGCTGAGCCCGCTCTCCCAGAGCACATGCAGCCGGGCCGAGGAGACAAAACGCCCCAAATGAGCTGGTCAAACATTTGTACAACTTTTCCAGCTTTTACAAAGAAGGCCTTCTCTACACAATCTACACTTGGAGATGAACTTGGGACACAAAGGCTGGAGAGTCCATTGAAACTCACACTTTAGCTCGGCCCAGACAAAGCTCCAGCTCGCAGCAGCTTGATGTGAACAAAGAAAGGCAACCTTTTTATAATTCAAGGAGAAAAGAAGAGAAAACAGCCCCACAAAGGCCTGAGAATAGACATTATGGGCTTGCAATGAGGGATGAATTATTCAATGAGCCCCAATAGCTGCTGTGCCAGGAAGTTTTATGGACTCTCCAGCCTGGAAAAAGTGGCCATTTCACCTACAAAATGTTTCTAGTCTTTTGGGCTGTCTAGCTGGGCCGGCTGCCATTCAGGCGCAATTGCTACCATTTTTAAAAATCAGAGTCTTCTCCCCAGCGGGGGCTGCGTCCTTGAAAACACACACACACACACACACACACACACACACACACACGCTGAAGACTAATTTAATTTGGGGTTGTCAAGCCAGATGCAGTATCGGTCTCTTCAGCGCCACAAGTTGCCTTTGCAGATAAGCCCTGGAGGGCCAGGGGCCCCAGAGAAGGACAGATTGAGGTGTATTTTGAAGCAAAGTCTAGAAATCTCAAAAATTTCCCTCTGGTGGTTGCATCTCAAACCTTGTACGCTGGCCCGCTTGGGAAATAGAATAGAGGTAGATAAAGGGGTTTTGCGCCCCAGACCGGGGAGATCCGGAAGGCGGTCCTAAAGAAGAGGCTTTGGGGGGGGGGCGGTCGCGCCTCACCCATTCCTTAAGGACTGTCTTCCTCCGCCTTGCTGCTGAGGATACGTTTCCGGGGCATCTCTGGCCTGAGGACAGCCTGGCAGTTAGTGGGACAAGAGGAGAAGGCCTCTCACACCCCAAGAAGTCCACTCTCCTCATCTTCTGTTCTGTCTCTTAGACAGCCCCTTCCACTTTCCCTCATCTACGTCTAGCCCCCCCCCTCCCCCGACTGCGCAGCGTCTGGATACGGTGCTCTCTGGCCCCGGCGCCCCTGCGCGCACCAGGCTCCCTGCGCCCCCGGGCTGCGCCCACTCTCCCAGCCCCCTGGCCCAGGTAGGAGGAGAAGGTTGAGTGGCCAGGGCGCACCCCACCTCGCAGCCCCTGCCCCAGGCCTGTGCCAGCCGGAGGCCTGGGAGCCCGGGCCGGCATGGGGTAGCGTGCTCGGCGCGGCGGCCGCTCAATGGGCGCCTGTGTTCCTCCCCCGGCCGGCCGAGCGGGCGCCCCCACAATGGCCGGGCCCCCTCTCCGCGCCCTGCGCCAAAGCGCCGCGCCCCTCCCGCGCCCGGCCGGCCCGCAGCTTAGCTCGCCCGGCTGCAGCCGACTCAATCGCCTCCTTTATGCGCTTCTCACTTTCATCTAGACACAGCCCGCCTCCCCCTTCCTCGCCTCTTCTCCCTCCCTGGCCCGAGGCGCACATTAGTGAAATTTCTGCAGCCTCCCCCCACTCCCCCCCGCCCCGATTTTAAAGAAAGCCCTTAACACAAAAGCGGTGACTAATCGATAGAAACGGGTCCTTCATCTCCTCCTCCTCCCGCCGCCCCCTCCCGCAGCAGGGTGACGCTTTTCCTGTTTGCGAGTTTTGGGAAACATTTTTGCTTTGTGCCGTAATGGAATCAGAGGACAGATGGAGACTGTATAGTGGACACGCGACCTCGAGACTCGCGCTTAAACATTTAGATGCGTCGTGACAATTACGGGCTTGTTGGCCGGGCTTTGAAACGACAATTTGGGAGAGCGATGGGAGAGAGGCCAGATCGCCAAATTGATGTTTTGATTGGGGCCGGAGATACACGTTGGTCCACTTTCCCCCCTTTTTTAAAACCCACAACGAGCGTGGGAGGTTTGCAGCTCGGGGCGCTGGCCTCGCTTCTCGCTCCTGCGGGACGCTGAGCGAGAGACAGCGCCGCTTTGTGCTCGGAGAAAGCGGTGGCCAGACTTCTCCTGGGGTCCCTACTTGTTTGTAAACCTGGAGACTTGCGCGACTTCCGCTCTTCTGAGGACAAAGCAGCTCAAATTGCGGGGGAAATGTTGGGAAGGTCCCTGCAGGATTTCATTTTGAGAGAAATCGTGGGGAAAATACGTTTTCTGGTTAATGGGAGCGCGGCGAAAAGGCAAGGCCACTTGTCCCCTCCTAGTCCCTGCGGAATGGGGAGGCATGGTTTGGGGGGACGACGAGGGGCAGCCCTTTCCCCAGATTACGATCAAAGCGTAGCTGAGCTTAGGTTTGGGGTAGCGGAACCGCTCCTAAAGCGGACCATTCTCTCCCCCAATCCCTCTGGTGGAAGTGGGGTTTCGATTCCAACGCCCTTTCTTGCTTTAAAGTAAATTTTCTATTTTCCACGCTCAGCAAGGAAGTTACCAGTCATGTCCGTGTGCATGAGAATTCCCAGCGAAGGACCGAGATCCCCAGGCCACATTCTTTGCGTGAAGGAGCGAGAAGAGTGTGTGTGTGTGGGGGCATAGGGGGACCCCCCTCACAGAGGCCGGCCTGCAACCTTTGTCACGTTTAGGTTTTTTGGCTTGTTTAGTTTCTTTGGCCACCGTTTTAGACTTACATTCCACCCTATTGGAAACGTGCTGATGTTCTAATTAATGCTTGAAATCATAGGTTTCTTCTGGGGCTTAATTCGATTGTTGGTAGCACTGGATCAAGGCAGTAGGGGTTTCAAGTGAGTGATAATTACTGAGGGGCCATTGAGGAGTCCCCAGGGCTGAAGTATAAAACCCCTCGGCTGGGAGGCAGACCTAATAAGGGCGCCTGCAGAAATCAGTCACAGGACAGGAGTGTAAGCTGCCTACCCCAGGCTTCACACCCCCAAATATGCACATTTGGATGCGGGGGGGAAATCCTCCCTTGATGTGAGGCTAAATGTTCACCTTGTTTGTTCATAAATTACCAGTGGGGTGAGATGGCTTCACTGGCAACCAGCAAACCGCTCGAGATGAGAATTTGGCCCGAGGTGGGCTGAGAAAGTGTGGACTGGGGCTTCTGAGACAGGTGACTTATTTACTCGGGTAAATAAAGATTAAGAAACCATTAGGAACGTTCAGCTATGGCTTACAAGACACTCAGAAGCAATTAGCAATCAGTTTAATGCTTTAGCTCGCTGGCTGCTCTGGGGTTGTTTTACAACTAGGAATTAAAATCTGAAAAGGACGTTTTCAGCAGCTCTGGCCAAATATTGATTAAGTAGCTGTTTGTTGATACCATTGTTAGGTATTAAAAGGCCCAGGGTGCGGCCCCTCAGTGGCCATCTTCTATTGTGAGGGACTCTTAACCACAGAGATCAAAGCCAGATCATTGCAATTTATCTTCTTGGAAAATCCTCCTTTTCCTCAGAAACCTCTAAGGAAGAATTGACCAAATTCTCTAGGAAATAGGAGCGAAAACGAGCTCCATTTGTGGAGGAGAGACCCATGGGGTGTTTTTAATTATCCTCTGGTGATTTCTGCCTTAGAACTGAGGCTATGAAGGTGAATCTCTCATCAAATACGTTCACATTAGGAAGGGACTGGGGAGGCCTACAAGCTCCTGGTTTTCATGTCACTAACGTTTCTCAATATGAGTGTGTCGATAAATTTATCTTCCAGAATGTAAAGAAAAGACGTATCTAAGCGGGGAATAATTAAATACACAGGAAAATGAGAATTCTATTAGCTGCATTTCCCTACATGTGTTTCCATAATTTCTGTGTTTATAGGTGGTTAGATGATTCTCGGGTATATTTCAAACCCCTATAATATACCAGTTGATATGTGTTTGTGTATATAGTTTGTGCATCGTTAGAGTTTATTTATAAGTAGATCACTATAAATTATGCTGGCAGTAAATTAGACCAAGTTGCACAAAATAAAGACTTGCTTGTTTTATGGATCGCACTTTCTAGAGTCTCCAGAATTGGAAGCAATAGCACAGCCTACAAATTCATACCCAGCACAGCTGTTGAATGCTGAGAGAATTGTTGCCCTGAATCATTTTATGACGTCTTTGGCTGTTGACTTTCAGATAAACTCTCAGGTTGATTTTTTTTAAAGAGTTCAATATATTTGGATAGGCTTTTATTTTGTTTTATTATGATATTTGAAATTCCTGTAAAGGTTCGTTTGTAAATTCCAGCATAGTAGTCTGGGATTGTCAAATTCATGCTGGATTCAGGGTTCGCGTGTACAGCTGGGCATCTCTGAGCTATCTCGCTATGAGATTTTCCAAATCCCCTTCTCTGTGCTTATTTCAGTCTTAAATTATCAGACTTGGATATTTTTTTTGGGGGGGTTTATTTACTTTTTTCTTGTTCACTTAGAACAAAATGAATCTTGACATACAGAATCTGAATCATTAGTGAATATTTTGGAATAGTTTCTCTTAAAATATGCCCCCTCCCCCAATCAGTTGCAAATCTACCTTTGCTCAGATGGTCTCTATATAGAATACTTAGTTCCAACCATTTCCACGTGGACCGACTGCCCGAGATAGGCAGTTAGAGTCAGTTGAGCTAGCTCTCTTAGCCTTCTCCTCCTGTCCTGGATCCAGATTCATCATTCGTGAGTTCTTGGTTGTATATTCCAAATGCATGTGCATATTTCACGTGCCTGTAGATTAAAAGGAGTTTTCGCCTTGGGAATAAGGCACATGTTCAGATACCATGAGAAGGACAGCAGATCACAGCTGTAGTTGGACCCGACTACAGTACCAAGAGGAACTCCGTGTCCTAAGCACTGACTCCCTTTAGCTGGGCAGCTGTGATCTTGAAGGGCACGGAGAAAGCAAAATAAAATTGCAGAAATCTTCTGGAAGATGCACAGCCAGGCAGGGGTCGAGCCACCCTGTGGTCATCCTCTGCATCTTAGGGCATCACCCCCACCCTCATTTCATGCTAGTCCTTGGCTGAACATGGCACAACCCAGCTTTCCCTTCACCTTGCCAGGCTGAAAGCTGAACTCTAATACTCTTTTGAGTTTTTGCCAGAATCAGAGCACCTCTCCTGTCAGAAAGCTTTCCTCTCTGGGCTGTGCTCTCAGAGGAACAGGAGATGTGCAAATCACAGTTACTACACATTGAGGCATATCCACTGAACAAAGATGTCTATCTACATTTCTGTGCAAGAGAGATGAGTTAGAAAGTTTGCCTTTGTTGAGGGGAGATAGGTAGTTGTTGAAGTTGTTGAAGATTTTATCAAGTCATCACTTCAATATCTGCTTTCCTTCTTGATAAAAATCTAAGACGAATACATTTCTATTATGGAAGGGTTGTTTCTCTTTAAAAAAATGTTTTGTCCTACTAAAAAACAGTGGTGTGAAATTTAGAAGGCTTTTGTGATTTACATTTATTCTAGAAAGGGAAACCCGAGAAAAACCTTTCTTCTAAAAATGTTTTTATTGTGATTCAAGTGAAAGCTTACAGAGAAAATTGGCTTTTCCATTCAACAATGCATCTTTTTTGTGTGGGTCTGTGACATTAATCATCATCTGCACATTGTGGCAGCACTCTGCCCGCTTTCTCCAAACAGCCTTATCTTGTACACAGCAAATGGTGATATCTGTAGCATTTCCCATTTTGCTGTAAGATTTTAATTAATTAAACCAACCACCAAAAACTCAGCTCAGATAATTTCTCTTTGGAATGTAGCAATTTGGTTGCAAGGAACTGTATATCTTAGTGCAGCACTTGAGAGATGAACTTTCCCCAGTTAAACAGAAGGAGGAGCCCTGGTGGCATAGTGAGGAATGGACTGAGCTCCTAAGTGGAAGGTCAGTGGTTCAAATCCACCAGCCTGTCTGGGGGAGAAAATAGAGCAGGTTCCTCCCTCCTAGTTTCAGAAACTAGATGGAGTGGTCAGTGTGGTGGTTTTGGTAAAGAGTAGGTGGAACTCACCATGGAAAGGTCACACTGGCTAAATAAAGGTCACACTGGCTAAAGGTCACAGTGACTAGTGTAGTTCCTCCCTTCATCCTGATGACTTCTACACTCTTAGGCACTTTTATTTGGTAAGATTTACAGCATCTATAATAGTATATTAATATAAACCCTCAATCCTGGGAGCTAATTTATCATTTATTTCTCATTTCCCCCCAGTTCCAATGGATTACATTATAAAATAGTTGATTTAAAATATTTTGTGACAGAGATGAGATCTCCTTCCTGGCTGACCAATTTAGAGTGGAGGAAGAGGAAATACCAGCGATTTTTTAGCATTAAACATTTCCAGGATCGTTTTGAGAATTCAAAGAACATACTTATATGGAGATTTAAAAGTAGATTTAATTTTTAAAAGAATCTTTTTGTAGGCATACTTCTGGAACCAACTAGAGAATGAAATACACCTGGTCTTACACCAGTAGACTGAAACAGTAAATAAGGCTGGGTAGAATAGTTAGAAAGGAAGGTCAGTTGTTGCATTGTAACAAAATTGGTGTGTGTGTGTGTGTGTGTGTGTGTGTCCTTTAAAAGTAATTGCTGTCCTCATAATGATGTTTGCATTTTATACACAAAGCTTTTATTTCTATTTGTTGATCTTTTTTTACAGATAAGCAAATATGCAAGGTAAAGCTAGTGTACCCTTCACATCTTATCCTTTTTGCAAATACTAGTAGAGAGCATGAAGCCTTGATGCTAAACCCAAAGGTTGGTGGTTCAAACCTACCCAGCAGCTAGAGAGGAGAATGACTTGAGAATTTGCTCCTATGAATATTACAACTGAGAACACACACACACACACACACACACACACACACACACACAAACACATCTTGCTATGAGTAGACAGTTCTTAACAGCGAAATGTGGACACAGCTCACTCAGTCTTTTTTTTTTAATTTTTGTTGTATTATTTTTATGTGTACCGTCAAATCAGATCTGACTGGTACAGGAGGAGATTGCCCCTCCTTCTCCAGCAGAGCATCTGGTGGATTTGAACCGCATACCTCTGGGATCGCAGTGCAGCGTCTTGCCACTAGACCACCAGAGCTCCCTTTCACCCAGTCTTTTTTACCAGGCACCTGGGCATTGCTTGGAGGCTATCAATACTGTCTTTCCCCCCTCCCCACTTACAGGGCTGATATTTTAACATTTTGAAATAATTGTGGATATATAAGGGCCTATCTATGGAGCCTAGTGGCACAGTGGTTAAATGCTCAGCTATTAACCAAAGGTCACTGTTTGACCCCAGCAGTCACTTGCTCGGAGGAAGAAAGATCTGGCGGTCAATTTCTGTGATGATTTATAGCTGTGGAAGCTCTGCGGAAGTCCTTCTATGCCCTCCCTGTCTGCAGGCCTACAGCCTTCCTCACAACACTTGAGTATCCAGACGTATTCATTTAATATCCAAGATACCGTTGTAGTTAAGAAAGTATTCTTGCTTAGGGGAGCTCTGCTGGCCTGCTGGCAAGGTATCTCAGAGGTATGCAGTTCAAATCCACCAGATGCTCTGCTGTAGAAGGAGGGGCAGGGCAATCTCCTCCTGTACCAGTCAGATCTGATTTGATGGTACACACACACACACACACACACACACACACACACACACTAAGAAAGTCTTACCTGAAGGTTTTTGTGTGAAGGGCATGTGCACGTGCGTGACAAGTATATTTGAGATTAATTTGAACAAGGAAAAATGAATTCTAAATTTACTTTATGATCAGAAAAGCAATAGGTCTCTCCTTTCCTATATCCTCACTCACTCACTCACTCACTTGGCCAGGGGCCTGAGATGAACCAAGACAATTAAGTGTTCCTCAGTCAGCTCCCCTTTAACTACCCTCCAAAGGCCCCTTTTCATGTCCTCGCCTGCTAAGAGCTCAGCACTCAGGGTAAACGTGGTCTGTACTTGCATCACCCTGTTTTTCTCTGACACAGAGACCAAGCCCGTTTTAAAATGTGATAACTTGAACTTCACCGTTGACATCTCTAAAATATGATGCATCAGAACAACTTTCATGAAACAAATGCAAAGATGCCTGTTAGGCCTCGAGTGCAGAGCTCAGACTCTTTAAATTAAAAAAAGAAAAAAAGATTAAAGAAAAAAATTAAAAAAAGAAAGTACGGAGAAAGCTAGGAAAATAGCAGATGAGCTTTGCCCAAATGTAGGTACAGGCTTAGTTCTGGGCTGAGAGGGGACAAGGAAGACTTAAACCCACACATACACTGACCCTTCTCTCGCCTCCATCTCCTTTAACTCTGTGTGTGTGTGTGTGTGTGTGTGTGAGAGAGAGAGAGAGAGAGAGAGAGAGGGAGAATGGAATTTACAAGCAACTATTTACTATTTAATGATTTAATACAAAAGTGTTTGTTGATTTTCTAAATATGAGAAATCATGAAAAGACACATTGGAACGTAAAGACATTTGACTCTTCCCGCCTCCCAGCTTGAAAAATGTCTGTTTTTTCTCTCTTACAAGCAAGCTTTTACAAAGCTCCACATCAAGCTTTCCATTTTTCTTTCTTTCTTCATCGTGCTGCTTTCGAGTTGATTGTTGTTGGAAATAGACTTCAGACCTACTTTCTCGCTCCTGATGTTCTGTTGGACTCCTTCACGGGGCAGATCATTTCAGCACAAGTTCTCAATCTGTCTCCTCTTTGTAGGGTGACACTGTTTCTAAATGTTTTTATAGCCTCGAACATGAAGTTATACGTAATTCCCATCCCCCTTTTGTGTGTGGTTCTTCTTACTACCCTCTCCTTTCCAAGTGGAACTCAGGAAGAAGTAGGAACCTTTCCTTTGTAGAAGCACCAGTGAAGCAGCATTCTGCAAGTCAGATTGAGTAGGTGCTTGAATGTCCTCTCTTTCCATCTGGCCCCAAGGGGTTGGAGGCTCCTGTGTGAATAAAAAAAAGTGCCTGACTCTGGCTTTCTGGAGGGGGGGGTGCTGCCCCCACATCTCTCTCATGGAGCAGGGGGGAAGCATGGCAGGAAAGGAAGGTTGTTTTCTTATCCCCGTCTGCACTGGGCTGACCTGTCGCTAAGACAGGTCAGACTGGGGCACTGCCAGTTTATGCAGCTGCTGTGGCTTAGGCTTCACAGCAGGGAGCCCCGCTCCTAGGCTGGTGGCCGGTGAACTGATAAAAATTTGTTGGCGAGCCATGGGGCCTTCCTTCTGGCCAGTGCAGTCCCCATGAAGGCCTTCAGATGCAAGGGGACTCCTGGATTATGGGGACCAGTTCCCAGTCTCAAAAGGGAATCCTTTGTTCATTCTGTTGATTCCTCCCCCATCCGTCAGATGTTCAAATGAAACAGATGTTTGATCAGATTTTATTTTAAAGTGATCATATTTAGGGAAGATTTAGAAATCATGCTGATTTTCACAGACTTTGTTTTATAACATTAATCGTCATTGGTTGATATGACTAATTTATTATATAATCTAATCAATCCTTTAGCATGTGTTACCTTCCTTTTCATCTTTTCTTGTCACATATATACACCATATATGACATTTTGACAGTTTATACATGCACATCTCAATAGTATTAATTCTTCAAGTTATACAACCAATTTCTGCAGCTTTCTCCCCAAATTAAACATTTACTGTTTTGTTTTTTTTAAACATTTACTGTTAACATGTATTTTTAAGGTATTCTAAAAAAGGAAACAAACCACAAAAACCCAACAACAAAACACCACCTATTCTTTCCCCTTCTCTCTTACCTCTGATAACTACCAATTAACTTGTGTTTTAATTAAAATTGCTATTATAGATTATGTATCCTTTTCCATCTGGCTTATTCTGTTCAGCTCATGGTATTTCTTTTTGAATAAGTGAAACATTCATTTTGTACAAAATGAAAAATTATAAGTGGGTGTACCGTGAAATCTCTTCTCCCACCCTGTTTACACTTCACTTACCATTGTCTTGTGTATCTTTCCAGAAAGTCGATGCGTCAACGAGCAATTACATTTCTCCTTTGATAAATATCCCTCCTATTCTTTGCACAACAATGGCTTACGGTTTAACTTTTCTACATTTTGTCTTTTTTGGTTTGTTTTGTTACTTTTCAATATGCCTTAGTAATTATTCTACACCAAGGCCTGATACTTTCTCTTGTTCACGTAGCTGCATAGTTGTTGTTGTTATGTGCCGCCAATTTGCCTATGACTCATAGCGACCCCATGTACAAAAGCCCTAAACTCTGCTCTGTCCTGTGCCAATTTTATTGTCTCTGACACACCCATCCCCATTACACCAGTGATGGAATCAATCCATCCCATCGAGGGTCTTCCTCTCCTGCACTGACCCTCCACCCTTCCAAGTATGACGTACCTCTCCAAGGACTGGTCCCTTCTTGCAACATGTCCGAAGTAGGTGAAATGAAGCTTCAGAATCATTGCCTCAAGGAGCAGCCTGGTATCACCCTTTCTAGGACAAACCTGCTTGTTCTCCTAGCAGTCTATGGTATATTCAATACTCTTCTTCAGCACCACAGTTCATCAATCATCCCTAGTTATCGTCCTCCTTTCTGGTGCATAGCAAGTAATTGCAAAGACTATGGCCTGGATCAGGTGCACCTTAGTGTCCAGACTGATATCATTGCTCTTTAGTACTTTGGAGAGGTCTCTGACAGTAGACGTTCCCAATGCAATTAATCTTTTAATTTTCTGACTGCTAGTACCAAGAGTGTTGATTGTGGAACCAAGCAACTACAGCTATTAACAGTCTCAGTCTCTTCACCAACTATCATGATGCTGCCAATTGACCCAGTGGTGAGAATCTTTTTTTTTCCTTGATGTTGAGTTTGACTCCATATCAAAGGCTGCACTCTTTGACCTTCTGCAGCAAGCACTTAGGTTCTCCTCAGTTTCAGCAAGCAGGGTTGTGTCATCTGCATAATTCCGATTGTTGATGAGTCTTCCTCCAATCCTGATGCCACATTTCTCTTCATAGAGCCCAGCCTCCCAGATGATCTGTTCTGCATGTAGATTGAAAAGCTTTGGAGACAGGACACATCCCTGGCCATACAACCAGTCCCGGTTTGGAACCATGCATAGTATTCCAGTCTAATCAGTAAACCCTTTCTTCACAAGGCTTGTTTCCAATCTACTGTGTCATTTGAAGCATGAATGAATTGATTTGTAGCAGAATTCCTTTCTGGTAGCGGCAAGGGGAAGATCACTATATTATTTATAGCTTTAGTAGAATACCACTATAGTATTTGTAGCTTTGATAGAATTTGGTTTCTGGGCTGAGAACAAATATGAAGGTGTAGTATCTTGGAAAACATGGAAGGTAAGAGAGAGTGAGCAAGCCGAGCATCCTTTTGCCTGTGGTCACTTAACAAGAAAAATGAGATACAATCTCATCCACTCTCAAGACAGTGCTTGAACGTGTTGTTGTTGTTAAGTGCTGTCAAGTCGTGGGTGACTCATAGCGACCCTATGAATGAAAGTACTGGATATCTGTTTAACTTTCGTCCTTTCTCTAGGTTCATGGGGTTTCCACAGGCAAGCTATTATGGAAGTGGATGCCACTCCTGCTTCCAAGCTTGTTTTAATCGGGGAGCCCCACCAAACACTGTCCCCCATGGGTAACCATTCCCACATTTGACACATCAGTGTCACAGTGTTCGGCTTCACAGCAACCATGAGTTACCTTTGTACAGCAAGTACACATACCAGGGTTACATGACCTAGAAGAATGTTTGACCAAAAACATAACGTAGCCATTGAAATTATTTAAGGAATTGTTTGGCTAACAGTTGTTGTCATTAGCTATCATCTATGTAATTTTCAACTCATTGGGACCCCATGGGACAGAGTAACAACCTTCCGGTCTGTCTTGGTTGCAATCACTATGAAGCTAATAGTGATTTCCTCAAAGTCTTTCCCTCATAGAGTTGCTGAATGGGTTTGAACTAGCAACTTTCTAGTTAGCAGCTGAGTACTTAACTGTTATGCTCCCAGGACTCTGAACATTCTACCAGTATCTTATTGTTTCTCCAAGTGGAAATTTTGGAAGATCCAAGGAAAACTTTTCACTTTGACTTACTGGTTCCTTATTATTTTAAAAATTTTTCCTTGCCTTCTGTTTATTCAATTTCATCCTTGTCAAAAATATTCTCTTTAAGTTAAGTGTTCCTAGTTACTTGGTTCCTTTTTAGAGGGGGGTGGATTTTGGGATATTTTGGCAACAATTTAGAAGCAATAGATCCTGATCACTTAGTTACAAAAGAGAAATTGTCTTTTCAAGGACACCAAATTAGGTTTGATCTAGTAAGAGAGCCAAATTTGAAGAAAAAAAGAAAAGAAATGGTCTTATATTTCTTTCTTTCTTTTTTTTTTTTTTAAAGAAGTGTTGGCCTGATGCTCTGGGTTCCTGAGTTTGGCAATGGTTGACTTTTAATTTTAGAAACTTTCAAGGAGTATGCATCAAGTCCTTTCTATGCACAAAAGACTTTTTCTATTTTCTTACATACCTTGCCTCCCTCAAATAATGTCAGGCTATTTTCACTTATATCTGATGCTTGAGAATTCAAATCAATATTTCAAACTATTGCTTCCTTGGGACAGGCCCATTTGAAGTAGGATAACAAACCGGAGCTGGTGGTTTATCTTTAAAAATAAAAATCTTTATTCAGTTAAAAGAAAACCCACAGAAGAGTAAGAAAGAAGTCTTCTCCTTTGACTCTGCTTCCTGAGGTGGGCAGCGTGCAGCTTTGCCACGTGGGATGCAGAAGGGGATAGTTTGTTAATGCTGGGCCGTTTATTTGAGCTTAGGGGACAGCTAGCTAGGTGCCTGCTTTTTCTTCCTGCTTTTCCTGGAACTTGCTGGTGGAAATCTAAAGGATTTGGGAATGTCAACAGGATGGATATGAAGGACATCTGCAGGGAGCTGAGAAGAATCAAAAGTGGCGTTCCCTCTGTTCCTCGTCCAGCTCTGTGCCCGACTGGAGTGGAATCAGGCACAGGACTTGGGACGTCTGATTACTACGTGCAAAAGAACACAGCTGTCCATGTAGCAAGGAGGTCCTGTGTGTTATCAGGTGCTGCCGAGTCCGTCCTGACTTGTAGCAGCCCTCTGGGATAGAGCGGGGCTGCCCCGACGGGGTTTTCGTCAATGTAATCTTTCTGGGAGCAGAGACCCAAATCTTTCTGCTGTGCAGCTGCTGGTGGAGTTTGAACTGCCCACCTTTTGAGTTAGAAGCCTAGTGCCTAAATAAACATCGGGCCATAATCCAAACTGGAGAAAAATGGTTTGTCATGTTGCTGTTATGGCTTGAGCCAGAGGTACTGCTCTCCACTCCTGGTTGATCCGCCGGTGGGTTTTCAGAGGCAGTAAATTGCAGAGGAGGAGATAGCTCCTTGGAATAATTGGTAGATGGGAACCACCAGAGAGGTGTGGCCTTTCAGCTTGGAGCACAGCTATCTACAGACTGTACCGCCAAAGCCCCCTAAGGAGATCGGACCGTTTAAAGTAAGATTCATTCATGTTCACCTTGGCAGAATGAGATTTTGGATTTAAGGTCCATTCTCCCATTCTGTGGCCCACACAAGCAGAGCTCATGGGACAAGGTCTTTAGAACGCTCCAGGTGCTCTGTCTGTCTGGAGAGCCACCTCTTAACCTTCAGATTTTAAAACACGAAAGGTCCCACGAGCTCTTCTGGCAGTAAGAGTAAGAGTAAGCCACGTTCCATTTCCTAGTTCCCAAGAGGATGTGTTTTTAGTGTCTGACTGGCTAGCCTTGCGTCGCTGGTTACCTGTTGGAAAGGCCTGGGACTTCTGACATTCTCAGAGGTCGTTTCTAAAGGAGACAGGGAGTCATGTCAGGAAGTCAGCTAGATGAACGCTTGTCTTGTCTCAGCGCCCTTGGTGCGCTAGCAGGATGCCAGAGCTAATAGGAGTTGGGAACCTCTCCAGCGTGGGCCCCTTCCAGGTGAGGGACTGATGAGCTTGTGGAGGGGGGGCACATCCTGGGCATGGAAAAGAGCACACACACGTTCGTCTGAGGGAGGCTGAAAGGCTGCGTCTATAGTTTCTTACCAGAAGCCAATGTCTGCTTGTGGTCACTGATCCTGCCAAGCACGGAATACTTGCTGAATTTTTGTCTGCAAGAGGAAGGCAAACGGAGAAGTTAGGGCTTAAGCATCAGGTCTAGAACGGCAAAGAGCCTAGCTTAAGAGTGTGAAAGCGAAGGGCACGTACTTGGACGCTGGGCACGTCTGTCCTTATGCAAGGCATTGGCGCGAGGTACAAGAATCATACTGGAAACTCCAGGCCTGATCTTGCCCTTTTCTGGTGACTCTTTGAGCCCTCGACGTCTCTCTGGTTCCCCTTGGCCTACAAAAAGTATCAGCTGGTGTCAGGGCTTTCTGAAGTCTAAAGCCAGTTGGTGGCTGGGCCAGTTGCCTCATCTTGTTTTGTAAGAGGCTGACTCCATAAGAAGCCATGAAAAGGTTAGGTGGGAGAGTTCTTGCGTGGGACAAATGGCAAACAGACTGAGCTACTAACTGAAGGTTTGGAGGTTTGACTCCACCTGAAGATACTTTGAGAGAAATTCTAGCACTCTGCTTGTGAAAAAAAAAAAAAATCACCTATTGAAACTCCCACGGAGCCCAGAACTATTTGGAGGCACAAGGGGTCCACCATGAGTTGGAGTTGACTTGATGGCAACTGGGCTGGGAGGGAGTGGGGCCGGGTAGCTCTTCAGGTGGGTCGGGGCCAGTCCTCACGGTGGGTACACCCTTGCTGCACATTCTCCTTCTCAGGACGATGAAAATGAAGCTGTTGCATAGGCTTGCACTCCTGGGAGCATACCAGTGTACCCCACGATCAGATAAGAAGAGAAACAATTTCTTTATTACAAACAACATAGACACAGAGCCCAATTTAGTCTGCATCTCTGTTCGTTGGCGAACTTTCATCATTTTATTGAATTACTATAATTTAATGTAACTCGTTTAAACTAACGATTTTTCCCCTGAAATGAATCCTTTCTATTTTCTTTCTTTTTTTCTTAAATGAAAACCCAAATTAAATTCATTAGGAAAGACAATGACCATCTTTCACATTGAAATGCTTGGTACTTGGAAATCCTTTTGGAAAAAACTTTGAGAGGAATAAAAAGCACTGCCACTCAAACCGTAGTTTTTAGGAAAGGATGTTCCTAGAACAAGCCTGTGCGTCTCACAAGGGTACTTGAATACCTTCCCGTCACTCTCCCGCCCCACCCCCCCCACAAAGCTATTGAAAAATGTCTTCTCCACCCCCTTTCCTTCCACAAAGAGCTCTGTGGCCCTGCAGGTGAAGGAATGAAGTCAGGCCTGGGGGTCTCTCTTCTCCCCCCACCCCTCTCCCACACTCTTGTTTCCTTGCCTTCCCTTTATACACCTTGACTCCACATACCTGTTATCCCAGGCGAGCCCACCAGCTCTAGCTCTTCGTTCACCTCCAGATGTAAAGTGTGACCTCTCTTTGCAGCTCTGGGGGATTGGCAACCTCACACAGCATGAACTAGAATGGTGGGCTTTCAGATGTCTATGTAGGAGCAAAACCAACTAAAACAACGCTCGATCCATTGCTCCTGAGTTGGTTTCGACTCCTCGCTGAGCCCACACTAGGTTCCTGAGGCAGTGAATTACATGGAAGGAGACCAGCCATCTCTCGCTCTCTCCCTGGCACTGGTGGATTCTTGTGGGCAGAGAGTTTGTGCTTCGGTGGCATGACTCCCTACAGGTCAGCAGAGCTCCCCAAGAGTATACAACTTTTTGGTGGGGCAAAGGATGAGTGTGACACCCCTCAGATCATCCCCGGTGGGTCCCTTCTTCACTGAGAATGAGTGGGCTTAGCTCTGCACTGAGGTAGGGCCTTGCTAAGGAGAGAACTGCCTGAAGATTTGCCGTGCTGAGCTGGGGCTGGCCCGGAAGAGGCCAGGTTGGGCTGAGAGCTCCCCAGCCCCAGGTGGGCTTTCTCCACTTCCTCCATGCCAGGGAGAGCCTTGGCTTGTGTCCTCAGGCCTCCCTCAGAGGAAGCAGGGCCAGGAGAGGGACAGGCAAGGCTTGTGCTGGCCCCATGCCAAGGACAAGGAGATCTTGTCCCGGAACTCTGAACCTTCCCCTGAGAAACAGATGTCTGGGCTGAGCGCTTCCCTCACCAGAAGTTGAAGAAGTGAGGCCCCTCTCCTCAAGAGGACCCAAGGGATGCATGTGGTGGGTTTAGTAGCTGGGAGAGCTGCTGGGGATGGAAAGCCAGAGGTTTAAGGCCCGTGAGTGCTGCTGAAGCTTCCAGATTCGCAAGCCCAAGCCAAGGGCCTCAGAGATGCATTAGTCTGAGAGTGTCAGCAGTGGAACAGTGGGGATTTATTGCTTTTGCATTATCTGTGCATCAGAAATGCTTCTTGGAGGCTATTGAAATGAACTGGGATTCCTGTTGGCCTCTCAAAGTGGGCACTTAGCCCTCAGATGGTGTTTTGTAAATATTAGGCAATGGTGGTGAACGCTTGCCTCCAGAAAGTTCGCTTCGTGTCCCCAGGTCCTCTCAAGTCCAGGGTGAAAGAGGGGGCCTTGTCAGAGGTGGCTTTATACTCACAGCTCAAGAGCCTTGAGCTCCAGGGCCCTTTAGACTAAGGGGGCAGCTCTCAAAATATATTCATAGGAGCATGGTTTCTTTTTTATTTTTTAAGCATCATCTAAGTAAGAAACACATTACTAAAAAAAAAAAAAGAAACACATTACTTAGAGAGGATTGTTGTTATGTGCTGTCAAGTCAGAACTGATTCATAGTTGACCCTCCAGCCGGTGTTCAGAGGCATAAATCTCACAGGAAGCGACTGCCTGTCTTTCTCCCTTGCAATGAGAAAGCTGCAAAATTTGCACCTCCTCTATTCTTTGCCCATCTTTGAGTGGGAGAGGTGGGTGCCCTGTGCTGGGAGTGAGTGAGTCTGGTACAGCTGTCTGTTCAATTGTCAAAAGTTGCAAAATATTAACAACGTTGATGTACACTTTCCTGTCTGTGTGTTTTGGACGTCAATGTCTCGTTTTGTGTCCTTGTTTTGCATTTTCCCCTCTTCAAGAGTTACTTTTTTATTTAGGGAAAGTCGTGGTGAATGAAGTACATTCGTTTGCTCTTTAATCCTTCTCTATCTATAAGGAGGAATGTTGTTGCTATTAGCTGCCTTCTAGTCAATTTCAACCCGAATGTGACATCTGTGAAAGAGTGGAACCGCCCTGCCAGGCTTTCTAAATAGGAATCTTTACAGGAGTATATTGCCAGGTCTCTCCCCCAGGGAGTGGGTTTGAACTGTCAACCTTTTGGGTAACAGCTGGGTACTTAATCATTGTGCTGCCAGGGCTGGCCTGAGAAATGAGGAGTGACTGGTGAAGGTGAAGTGAACATTATTATAAAGGTGGGGGGGGGGGGCTGATGGGGAGAAAGGCTACCAATAGGCAGTGGAATCTTTCTGGAATGATGGAATTTTTCAAAATTGGAACTGTGATGCCAGTTGCACACCTCCAAAAATTTTCAAAAAGTCTCTGGACGATACACTTACAGTGGACGAACTTTACAGCACAGAGAGTCTTTCCATAAAGCTGGGGCCGACTTTGCTAATAAATGGACAAGTATTAAGGATTTAAAATGTACTAGATGAGATGATAGACTTTGCCATCAATTATCCCTTAACAATTTACAGAGAAGTTACTAGGCCAGGCATGCTCTGGACTGGTGCTTCTCCAAAGTGAATGTGTGTAAGAGCTATTCAGGGCTGGTCGATGCAGAATCCAAGTTAGCAATATTAGAGTTGGGTCCAAATGTTTACCGCTATAATGATCTTTTAAATTTTCTTTAAAAAATTTCTATTGGTTTGCTTACAAAGTTTACATACATCCTGTTTCTTCAGGGTTGCTTTTTGTTTTTGTTTGATTTTCCTGCTGTGTACTGTAGAACCAGATCTGACTGACACAGGAGGACATTGCCCCTCCTTCTCCAGTGCGGAGTATTTGGTGGATTCGAACCATGTGCCTTCAGGAACATCATGTTTCTTTAATGAGCTTTTCACCCTTGTTTACTGAAGACACCAAAGCGTGGGGCTGGTAACACAGGCAGCAAAGAATTGAACCGCGTGACAGCTGCACAGCACCCAGGACATACAGGGCCCTCAGAGCAATGCTGGATGAAGTATTTACAAGAAGCTGAGGGACGTCTGCTTATGTGTCGTGGGCGGCTGAGGCAGGCCCTTTACTCTGAGAGGGCTTCTAGTGGGCAAGGGGTAAGGAGTTGTGCTGCCAACCAAAGGCACAGGGTTTGAATCCACCAGCTGCTTCTTGGGTGAGAGATGGGCCCCCTCCCATCTGTTTACAGCTTCTGAAAAGTCCTCTGGAGGGTCAGCCATGCTTTGCTTCCGATTCGAAAGCACATAACAACAATAACAACTAGTTCCCGGGGTTGTGAAGATTTCATTAGGCACATTTTAGATGTTTCTTGGAGGACTCTGACACTCATTTTGTGACCAAATCGCTTTCACTGGATCTCATTCTCCGTCTCTGAAAAAAATGGAAAGATTGGCTTCATCTTTCTCAGCTCCAGCAGCCTATGGCAGCTGGGGCCCTCATCCCCTCGCCCGCCTTTGAGAGCCTCAGATGGTTGCTCAATGAAGCTGTAAGGAGTCCGACTAGAGAGGCCTCTGAGCCTCCAAAGTCTCAGAAGATTAGCATCTCCTTCCTTTCTTATTTTAGGGGGAAGGTACCCTTAAAAGCTGAAAGAGAAAGGGTGAGGCCAGACCCTGCTCAAAAGAAACCTTTCTGTGGAGTTGAACAGGTGGACATACCTTGGTTTCCTTATCCAGCAGATCAAGTGCCTCTTTCTTTCTCCTTTTGATACACGGGGCTGTGAAGGGCTGGTGGTATTGTTTGGGGGAGCTGCACATGGTTTTCTGAGGAACAGTTTAGAACTACTAACATTTACCTTTGTTCATATCATCTGCGTTTGGGTACCTCTCTGAGAACCCCTGAGATTGTTAGTAGCATACAAGTCAAAGCTAGAACCTATTTGAGCTTGAAGAGAGTGAGAAAAAGGGAAAATGTTTCTGCTTTATCTGATTCCACTATTGTGTTGCAAATTTTAATTACCTCCCTAATTATGTCTTACACTTAATAGTTGTCAGGAATTGAGTCTTCTGAACCAGATTTTAATTTTCCCCCCACCTGTGTTAAGACATACACACATATCTGTATAAATAAAACCAAATCTTATTTGACTCGATTAACTTTTTCCACTCAAAACAGAGACTGGAAACAAAGATGACAATGATTCAATGGGAGATTATTTCAGATAAAAAAACCCCCAACACACTTTTGATTGTCTTGAAAAGACTTTTAGCAACTTAGAAAGAAAGGAATAACTTTTGTTAGATATGAAAGAATTCAGAGCAGATACAATAGTCCACCAAAAAGAGATTTTTAAGTGTTTATTTTTATAGAGAAAAGATATTCGCAAGGTCAGTATGACAGAAAATAATTCATACAGCTATATACAATGATATATTAAGACTTATTGCTTGCTACAACTTGTATTTCAAAGATTGAATGGCAGTTTTTTAAAAAGTGAAAGGCTTTATGGGATACTTTTTTGTTTGCTTGAGAAATTTTTTAGAGTATACAAACTATCCAAACTAATATTTTCATGCGTAATTTTTCTTAGCCGTGTTTATATATTTGATATCCAGACCTCAGTTTTTGTTACACTTTTCCTTAACTTAAATAGATTTGTGAAAAATTGTTATAAAATATCTAGTAATCTTTTCTATGCAGGCTGGAGTTTATCAAATGAGAACATGAGAAAGAGAAACTATACCCCTTTATATAGTCAGAATAATAACCACTACTGTTTACCATATGAAAGAGTTTGTCTTTATTTTTCCATAGCGATTAACCTGTACTTAGCTCCAACATATTGCATTTTTTTGAACTTTGAATCACAAATTAAAATTTTTATTTGATAAGAGTGAAAGTCATTACTTGATCTGGAGATTAAAGAAGAAATTCGATCTTAGCCACTTTAGTCAACATGAGAATTTTTGTTGGGTAACTCATATAAATGAAAACAATTCAAATTATTTCTTCCCCTTCCCGTATTCATAGGCAATATTCTGCCTTCTACTGTCATGTGCATTGGGCTCCAACAAGTTTGAAAGAGTTGAATTTGCGGGGCTTGTAGCATAAATTTATTTAATATAGTTTGAATAGCAAGATAAGCGTGTAACTTTTAAAACAGCAGGCATTTATAATGTCTTGCCAAGTTTGGGTGGTGAGCAGTACTGGATCTGAGTATTTGATTTCCTCCACTTATTTTTTTTCCATGTTTTCTTAGGGAAGTGCTAGTTGAGATTCGAAGAGGAGTTGTTATTCTGTTTAACTATATAAAAACATTAAAACATTTTAGGGAATGCAAAAATACATATGCTTTATGTTAAAATATTGAGACATCTTGGCTATTTTAATAACATTTCCACTATAAAGTAGCAAAAGCAGATTTTTTTTTCTCTCTCAAACATCCTTTACACAAGAGGTTTCATTTGCTGATTAAAGTAATTTGAACACTTTGGAAGAACACGCCAATTTTACATTGGTGAGAGATGTACTGTTTCCCCTCTCTGCTCTTAAAGCAAGTGCTTCCTATTTATAGGTAGATTACTATTAAATTATCTTTACAATTGCTCAGAGGGATTTTAAGTCAATATGAAGAAAATAAAATAAAATGCTAGAATTAAATTGTAGAATAATATTCTGTAATATAAAAGAAATATATATTTTATGGAAATTATGTTAATAATGCTTAAGAGTTCTGTTGTACAATTCATGTTGGATGTTTAAGACTTTTAAAAAAATCTCCTTAGCGTTTGAAGAAAATGAAACTTTTGCTATTGACGGGGGTGGGGGGGGGCAGCATAATCTGCACGTCATCTAGAAAGTTCTTATTCCAAACATTCTTCAAATGTTAGAATTGCAGCTATTTTGTCTCACAAGTTCTACATGAAGTTCATTCTTTAGATAAGATTAAAAAGGCACTTTTCCAAAAAACTGAATAAATCTCAAGCATCCAACAATCTGGATTTATTAGATTTATTAGAGTAATGAGGATCCTCTCACCCCAAAAATAGGGCATGAATTGAGAAACGAATTGGGGGAGGAAGGAAGGAAATCCTAGCACCCACTTTGTTATACGGTAGTTGGATTTTTATTCTATTAAAGTTGCAAGAGCTGTCCAATTACCTAACAGGAACAATACATTTCTCAATAGAAAAAAATAACAAATTACCCCAAGATTCTGCAACTATCAAACAATCATTCCTGCTGAGCTTTGTGCTGCTTTAAATACAATTGAATATTAATTCTATCAGACCTACTTGACTTAAAAGCTAGGAGCTGATTTTTGGCATTCCTTCATTTTTCCACTCTTTTGTTCACTTGACACACAGCTTTTATACGGTGGCTTTGCAGAACCATTGCCACGATCCCTCAACAATCTGGTGGAAGACGAAAGGGCTCCTCCAACCAGCAGCCGGAGTTTTAATTAAATACTGTCTGTCTTGTCTATTTCAAACAGCTGAAGAAATAGCTGTTGGCATAGAGGTACCAATGAACTTATGTTCTCTGGTGTTAATAGGGCAAAGAACTTTCTTGGCAGTTAAGAAAAAAAAATTTAAAACAATAACAACAAAAAACCCCCCTCTGTACACTCTTAGACCAAAATCACATGATGATTTCCTGAGTTAAGGAAAATTGCGATGAGGCAACAGCCCTGATTCCAGGGAGCTGGATTCAGTATTGTGTTATAAGGACAGGCAGGTTGAAGAAATTATTTTGTTTATTAATTCAGGTTATATGTCCTGCCAGACTGGCTGGAAGATAAAGGAAAGAAAGGTGTAACTTTAAGCACACACTGATTTGTTCTTATTACATAACAAAAGTCTATTTCTTTATCATGTTATCATTCAGTTAATAAAAATTAGCTACAATAACAGCATCAACTTAAAAACCCCCTCAAAGTCCAGGGGATTTTCTTTCACAATGAACATGAATACTGTGTAGAAATACAAACAGCCAAAGGATAACTTTAGGTCTGAAAGAGAAACCTGGCAAGGGTAATTGAATAAGCCTGGGTCCCTTGACTGTGTCATGGTGAGGCCAGTCAACATGTCATAATTAGGTTTATTGAAGGCCATTCCAACAATCTGCTTCTATTCTTCCTGCCTTATTGTCCACAGCTAGGCAAATAGCCAAGGGACAAAAGGAATCAAGTGCTGACAAAACATGAAAGAGGAAAAAGATTTAGCTGCTTTTATCAAAGAAACTGAGAAGGACTTTGTGTAAATAAAGTAAGTGACTGGCCATCCTGCATTTAGGCAATGCCGTTTTCATTAGAATTAATTCTTGACATATTGGAAGAGTTCCAAGGGAAGGATTTCTACTTCTGACAAGTTTAATTTGTAAATTAAAAACAGTTGGTTAAACATGAGCTCCATCAACAAAACTTAACCAAAGCCATACCCGGCAAAGGCCTAAGCAGGTGAAAAAGAGAATGACTTTGAAAACAAAGTCTTCCCCAAAATTATGCAAATTCTTATTACTTCATAACAAATGTTTCCCATTGAAGCTTACAGCAGGCTGTCTGCTGCTCCAGGCTTGTTTAGATCACATTTTCTTCCCCTTTAAGCCTCTGTAGTTGACATAACACTTATTCTGGGCTTGGCCAACAGTCTGGGGCTGCAAGATTGCAAGGGGGTCCACTTACTTTTGGTTAAAAAGAAGTGACGCTAATGCACATTTTGAAACTCTGTAAACGTCAGAAAGGCTTGCTTCTCTTTGGATTCATGAAAGTTGAGAGCTTTATTCCAAGAGGGCGCCTGATTCCCGAGTGGAATAAACTTCAGGGACCAGCGTGCAACATTCCCTGAGCTACATACACACTCCTCAGGCCCCAGGTCAGTGTTGCCTGACTGGCGGGAGGGTGGCCTGGAACGTGGGACGCTCTGTGGTTAGGGCTTGGGGACACGGAGAAAGTGAAAGCCCTCAGTAGAGCAGTCCTTGGGCTTCTGGAC
>NW_006399837.1:4647815-4683406 GCF_000299155.1 Elephantulus edwardii | reverse complement strand
CCCGCCTGTAATGAACAGTCGCTAGTAAAGGTGGTGCAGGATAAGCCTTCAAAAAGGGTCTTTCACACAGACTTGGATGTCAGGACCATCCTTTCCAAGATTCAAAGTGAGTGTTGCGCTAAGTGATTTGTCTCTTGGGAACTAGATATTTAACTGGGCTCTCTGATTCCATCAACTTTACATACGTCAATGAAGCTATTGCTTGGGCGGCTTCACAAACTAGGCTAAAAAGATTTAAACATTCCCAACGGTGTCACTTCACCTAATATCAGCGTGCAAAGGGATTTATGTTGCATATACCTTGACTTTTCAAAACTCAAGATTTCAAACTTAACTGTCATAATAAGGTCAGAATGAACTCGTTAGCTGACTCTCCAGCAGGTCTGGGAGGCTCTAAATCACATTTCAAAATCAGAATAAAATATACTTTATTTTACATACTGAACATCAGATAGTGAGTGTGAGAACACTTTGAGATATCTAAATCCCTAGAAGAAATTCAAGCTCTAACCATGAGCTACAACGCCATCATTATGGTTGTGTTTGGGCTGGAGTTTCTCAGAAGTTCGATTTCTCTTTGTTCTTAAAGGTGATTTGAGTGAAGGTTTACGAAACAAATTAATTTTCATTGAACCAAGAATAATAAAATTTTGTTGCAACAGTCACAAGTGGTCATACTTTCCCCACTTCCTGCCTGCGATTCTGGTTGTCATCAGTCCTCCTCCTTCATGTCTTCTCTTTCTTTAATGATCAATCCTGGGCTGATCCTCCTCGTACTACCTCTTGCCTTTCCTCAATGGTGTGTTTCTGTGACAGCAGCTTCCAGAGGAAGCACTGAAACCCAGGGTCCAAACATTTCACTTGTGGCTCATTAAATTGGATTTGCAGTGTTTTGAAGTTCATCCTGCTTGTGGGTTTTGGAGAAGAGACCACAGACTGCTGGACTGTACCAGCTCTAACTGGGATTTTTAGGAAATCTTCTGGGATTAAAACTTTTGGTTCTAGCCCCAGTTCACTCTGTGACTGGCTATGTGATTATGGGAAGGTTAACTAACCATTCTGGGCTGGATCCCACTTCATGGACTCTGAGGACTGTTGTGACGTATTGCTGACCCTGAACACATTAGAAGTTCTGAGCAAATAGAAAGTATTTACTTACAGTTTGCTGATTGCTCTTGAACTCACTGAAACATGATTTGGAAGCTGCTTGGCTCGCTCTAATGTTTTCTCAGAGAACAGTTATATGCAAGGATTAAATGCATCTTACTGTGGTCAGTTCCAAATACACGTGAAATAATTCTCAGTCCGGGACGTGGGGGACAGAGTGGCTGGGATAGCATTACAGTTATATTGCAAAGCAAGCACACTGGTGGGGAATTAGTAGAACGTCACTGGTGAGGACTTGGATTTAGGCAAAAAAAAAAAAAAAAAGGTCTTGATTTCCACATTGTTCTGATGCCGGTTGGCTCAGGTCACGTGACTGGAAAGCCCAGCAGGCCCGGGAGGAGTCCTGGGCTCCGAGTGGAGATTTATGCAGGTTGGCCGACTCCCTGACTTTTATTTGCTGTCCTTTTCCTTTGCTCGGTGTTGGCAACTCTGAACCAGATTAAGAAGCTCAGGGAAACTAAGACCAATGAAGAAAACAAGAAGGAAAGAAAAATGTCTCCACAGATGAAAGAGAGAGAACTCTGCGTTGCCCTCTCTCGTTGGGGCTGCGGTGATTTCACGCGCGCACATTCCCAACTGGCAACTCCCTTTTGGAAAGTCGTGGGCGCGTCTGAACAGGACTGTCTTTGTACCGCATGCTTGTGACACGCACTACTTGCCAAGGAGAAGTCCAGGCGCTGATCCGCGTGTTGTGTCTCCAGAGGTCAGCAGGGCCGTGTCCTCCTGGGCCCCTGGGTGCCAGTCTGAGCGTGAGCGGAGCTGCGAAGTCCCCACGACGGGAGCGCGTGGTCCTTCCTCACTCAGCAACTTCTCCAAAAGGAGAATGGCCGAGGTGGGGAAGCGCCCTGCAGACACCCCAGCCTCACTCACCCAACGCCGACTTCTACAGCTCTTGCTTGGTTTTTGAAGCCCATAGTGGTGGACACACATGGGGGGACAGCGAAGACAGAGGACACCAAATGCAAATGCTTTCCCTTGGGGAAAAAAGGAAAATATAGCTTAAGTTGCTTTTTTTTTTTTTTTTAAAGGCACAACACAAAACACCAAACAAAAACCAAAACCCAAACCAACTATTTTTGCTCCAGTACGATATGTTTACTGAGTTACCAAAGCATCACCAGTTTAAACAAAATGCTAATTTCAGAAGGAATCATGTCTTTGAGCCCTGGAACTTTTCTTTAAAGTGAAAGTTACATTTTCTCTCTCCCATCTAAAAGTCACAACCGGTTCCTTGCTGCTACCCACCCTCAGAATTTCCGACTGAAAGCTTCTATCTTAGGCACGTTATTGAACTTCATCCTTGGAATTTCACCGTTGAAATACAGGATTAAAAATGGTGGATGGATTTACTAATTAATGCAGCTTCTCCACCCCCCACCCCCAAAGGGCTGTAGAGGCGGGGGTGCGCGGCTCTCTCACGGTTTGTCTTATTCTTTATTTTCTGTTGTCGTCGTCGCTGTTTGTCGATTTTTTTTTTTTTTAGTTTGTTTACTCATGTTTGTTTGAACTAATCAGGACTTAGGGAAAAGCCCTCTCGCCCAGCCTCCCCTTCCCGAGCCGTTAGCCGTGGAGACCACTCAGGCATAAAAACGTGGTTATCTGCAAATGAATGGCAGCTCTTTGCGTCATTAAAGCCCCTTTCTCTTTTGGCACTCGCATTGTGACCCTTTGATATTAATTCAAAGGGCAATTAAAGAATGCGGCCCATCTTTGAAGTCAGGCATTCAGGGCAAGGGCCGGGATGGACCTGGGCCTCTGATGGGCTGTGCGCATTCAACAGGCCTTTTCAAGCCAGTTTGAAGTGAGCCAAAGAAAATGGGCAGGAGAAGGTCAAAGAGAAAAAAGGGGCTAAAGAAACAGTCTGTATTTGTTCGGAGTATTAGTCAAGCAAACTGCAAATAGCAACAAAATGAAACAGTTAATAGAGCAGCCAGACAGAGCCGTGTCAATCACTTAACTTGCGCAGCGCTGAGCTTACCGAGGCTCTGGCCACTTGTTACCTAATTATCTTGGGAAAGGCAGTAACTGGAAGTAATGGTATTGTACTTCTTTCTGCTCACTGCCCAGAAAAGGTGATAAATACTCACCGCTTCGTAATTATGCAACAAATAAAGGGGTGGGAGGGGGAATGGCGGGGGGGCGGGGCGGCATTGAAGTCGAGTTCCTCGTCAAAGGGCCAAATATGGCACAAATATGGCATTTTCAAGCATTAGCATGCCGGGGAAGCGCTTAACTCGTTGCATCTGGAGCCGGCCCGAGTCTGCAAGATTTCTCCCTTAGCATAGTGCTTCGAGACAAGCACGTTTGCCATCTCGGAAAGTTCTCTTTTCAGGGAAGAGAGAGGGGGCAACAAAACTCACCAAAGCTGTGGCCAAACGATATGAGGGATTTGGCTAATTCTCTCTGGCTCCTCTGGTCCCCCCCTCCCCCATTCCTGGCTGGGTAGATTAGGGGAGATTCAGTGAGTGGAGAGCTTGGCTCCCGGGCTACTGCTTTGTGTCGGGCTATTGAACACACTTGCGCGCGCGGCAGGCGAAGCCCATGCGTAAAGGCGCAGGGAGTTGGACACGTTGCCTAGAGTTGAAGGCTGTTAAGAAGAGGGCTGGGGGCTGAGTGAGAGTTCGCTTGCTTCTCTTCGTGTGGTTAGGATTGTTATCTTTGGATTTCGTTTTTATGAGTTATAAACACCAAAGAGCAGCAACGTGGATAAAGACCCTTCTGGGAAAGTGTGAGGAAACAGATTGCAGACACCCCCCACCCCCTCACCCCCGCGCCCCGGGGGAGGGTGTGCCTGGGTGCTAAGGGCAGAGCGGAGCTCCCGTGTAAATGTCTGCGGAAAGGTAAAATGTGCCTCTGTAATTGCAAAACATGGCCGACTGGAGCCGCCCCCGCGGGCCGCTGTTCGGATGATTTGCAACAAGGCCTGTTACAGATTGGCGTTTGATGTTGCGTTTGTGCATAATAGGTTTTGTGTGGAGGCAGAGTAACAGATCCCCTCACCGGGTCTGCTCTGCAGCTTTTTTGGCCATACTCTCCCAGAATGTAGCTATGAATATAAAAGTTAGTGCCTTTGTAAAAAGTCTCTCCTTGAATGGAGTAATCAGTTGTTGTGCGTTTTGACGCACCAGCCACACACAGTAGTAGGAAAACGTTCTTCTCAAAAGAGGACGTTTCTGATTTGGGGTGGAGGAGGGGGATCACCCAGGGTGAATGGAAGACAAAATTATGAAAACAAATGATATGCATTTTTTAATTGTGGTATGTACATATGTAACACAGCATTTGCCATTTTAGCATTCTTCAGTTAAGTGGCCTTGGTTGGAGTTCTCATATCACTTAACTTTTACCATGATGCATTTCCACGCGGATTTTACAGAAGCTGGAAAGTACTTAGACGCATCCTCTAACCAATAAGCCCTCTTTTTCTTTCCCCACTTAACATCGCAGATAACTAGTAATAAACATTGGGGTCGATAATGCTTGCTAGGTGTTTTGTGCAGGTGGAATCATGCGGTTTGTTTTTAACATACTGGTGACATCAGCTGTTTGGTAGGACTAACCCAAGAATCCTCTCTGGTGCAGTTAACACTGATGGGTCAATGTTGAGGGTTTCAAAGTAGACTCACTCTCACCATTGCAGCAACAGCTCTGTCAACTAACAGGAGCTGGCTATGTGATTTTGCAAATCTCTTAAGTACTTGGGAGAAAGTATCCTCAAAATTCTGCAAATAATAATAAAAGCCCTACGGAGCAATATAGTGTAAGGTAAGGGGGGAGTCAGAATACAAATGGAATAAGCTTGGATGTCACAATAGCAATCTGGGACAATTCCCCACTTATCGAAAGAAGACATTTGTTGTTTTTGTTTTTTGGGTTCCCCCCCCCCCAGTTGTTTTGAAGACTGGTTTAATTTTAGTTTTAAAAATAGATCGTAGCTTATTTTGGTGCCCTCTTTGCCCAAGATGACTGAAATCATGGCATCTGAAAAGATTAAGAAGTAAGTGACCGTGGTCTTTGAATGTGGACAGCATTGATGAACCTTTCGGAACACGATCGCTTCACTGAAAAGAAAGGCTGGCAGAGCTTAGCTTCCAATTCTCCATTCCCTTATTCGTGGGTATTTGCAAATCTCTACCATCTTTTACTTATCAAGCTCTTCTTTCTTGCTTCTTGACCCATGCAAACCCAAAATGTCACAAAGAGCTGTTGCCATCAAGTCAAGTGCAACTCATAGCGACCCTATGAACAACAGGTCTGAACCCTGTCCTATCCTGTGCCATTCTCACAATCTCTGACACCTCAAGCCCATTCCTGCAGTCACTGTCTTCCTCTCTTTTCACATTCCCAAGCATGATGTTCCTCTATAAGGAGTAATCTCTTCTACCAACATGCCCTGAGTATGAGAGATGAAGCTTCACCATCCTTGCCTCCAAGAAGCACTCTGTTGTGCCTGCCCTAAGCCATGTCTGTTTGTTCTTCTGAGAGTCCATGGGATGTTCAACACTCTTCTCCACCACCACAGTGCGAGGAGGGAGGGACTGGTGGGTCACAGAGAGGAGGAAGAACAATTTGGGCTCATCTTTGTCTCTATGGTTTACATTTGCCCTCTGTCATGAACTGTCAGAAGAAGCATGTGCAGTTTCTGTTTGAGAGCTTGGCTCAGCAGTGAAGAGGAGTTTCAGCATGGGCGCTGCCTAGAACTTGATGAATAAGGATGGAAATGGCTAAATCTTGTTTCAAGAGCAGATTTACAGGTATCCTGTCTTTCAAAGCCACTTCTCAAGGTCTGTAGTGCAATCAACAGGGTCCTGTCCCTCTCCAAGCCACTCCCAGAAGCCATATAAGGAATTTCTGGAATCTCTATGGTTTCTGAGAGCTCATGGTTTTAGTAGTTTTCTCCAATCAGAGAAAGGATTTCTACTCCGCCCCCCCCCCTTTTCTCTGTCTCCTGCTTCTGTGAACCTGGATTTCTTTTTGGGCCCAACAAACAAGCCTTCTAAGGGTCAGACAGATAACAACAAAGCAGCAATAATGTTCTTGTCATTTTCTGAGTCAGGAAGAAGAAGTAAAGGGCAGCTGGGAAACCACAACTAATAACGCGGAGCATTGGGATTGGAATCCAGGTTTGCCTGAATTAGAGCCCCCCCACCCAAGTTCTGTAAAGAAGGCTTGGACTTCTGGGGACACCAGAGGCGTTAAAAGAATGCTGAAGAGGGACTGCCTTCAGCTTGAATTCCCAGCTTCTCTAACTGCTAGGTCTGTGGGTTGAATCAGTAATGCTTTTTGCCTTATAGACGTGTGATAAAAATAGTTGAAAAAAGAATATACAGTGTCCTTCAATAAGCGCCAGATGTTACCCTCGTTGATATAATTCATGGCTGTGGTGAAGGCCTGGAGAAGGACATCTTGCTTGGGTTAAGTCATTGAAGAAGGAGATGACCCACAACAAGATGGCCTGCCCTGATGGCCGGCCAGAAGAATGGGTTCAAGAGTAGCAGGGACTGAGCACAGTGGAGGACCTGTGGGGTCACGCTTGGGTTAAGTCATTGAAGAAGGAGATGACCCACAACTGATTGTCTTAATGGCTGGAAGAATGTGGTCAAGCAAAGCTGAGCATGAGGCTGGTGCATGATGGGCGGAGTTCCCGTCTGCTGTACACAGGGTGGCTGTGAGCTGCAGCTAACAGGAGGGACCCCAACAACAAGAGCACAAAAATGTAAGTCTTTGGGGGAGCTCTGGTGGCCTAGTGGCAAGAAGCTGCGCTGCAATCCCAGAGGTGCACGGTTCAAATCCACCAGATGCTCTGCCGGGGAAGGAGGGACAATCTCCTCCTGTACCAGTCAGATCCGATTTGATGGTACACACACACACACACACATCCACACACAAATAAAAAAATTTAAAAAAAAAAGTAAGTCTTTGGATTCCAAGTGCATGAACTGCTGGAGCTCATGGAGTTCACCGAGAGCTCTAGATGGTTCTAGGTGGGGAGGTGGGGAAACCAGAAGGCCGTCTAGGAAGGGTGTCTCTGTAGACATTCTTAGTAGATCGCCTCAGCACATACACACAAGATTGTTTATGGAGACATTTTTTTCCTTTTTAAAAAAATTATTTTTATTTTAAATTTACTTTGCATACAAAATGTGTATACATTGTGTTTCACCCATGCCTTCATTGAGTTTCATGCGATCATTTCCATACACTGTGTTTTTAAAAATGACTCATCATTGATCTATGCCCACTATCAGCCAGTCTTTTCAGATCACCCCCTCCCTTCTTTTTCCACATTCTAAGCAAATACTTACTTTTTGTTCTGGATTTTATGTTTGTAAGTCTGTAGTTTTTCATTTATTTATGTTTCCCACTTACCGTTTTTATTTGGAGTGTAAGTTTACAAAGCATATTGGTTTCCATGCAATCACTCATACTCTGCCCTTGGTGTAGCCTTGGCCAGCTGTCCCCAGATCTGTTGAACTGATGTTGCTTTAAATCCTTGGAGACATCACTAAGTGTGGTTAGGGCAGGGCGGAAGAGAATTACTCAGAGGCTAGTTTGCTGATTAAATGATTAAAAGATTGATTTATTCACAAGTGTTTGATGAGAATTCTAGCTGTTGATTCTCTGTAGATGAGTGCCTCCTCCCTTGAAAAGGACAGACTTCTTCAATGGGATTTGCATGAAAACCCACTGGAGAGTCATCTATGAGCTGGATCTGACTTGATGCCAATGGGATCTTTAAAAGTATTTATTGTCTTCTGTTGAAAGTGAACGCACTATATATTCTAAAGGGCAAGTACAGTTTCAGAAGACTATGTCACTTTACCTTTTTTTTTTTTTTTGGTTGTTGTTTGGTAAATGCTATTTTTTTTTTTTAAAAGAAAGAGCCCTAGAGCAGAGTGGATGGTTTGAATACAGCAGCACCTCCTTAGGAGAAAGACGGGTGTCATTTGCTTCTATAAAGATGAATACAGATTCCAGACTTGGGAATCTCATGAGGGCAATTCCACTTGGTTCTGTAGGCTTGCTGTAAGTTGGAATAGACTTGAAGGCAATGACAACTGCTTTAAAAGGAAATGAAACTTTGCATACTTGGATTTCCCCCCCCCCTTCTTTTTAATGAGACAAGAAATAATTCCCTCCATTATGACCATTTTCTGGGACATGTTAGGACCGAGAGAACCTAGAACACAGAACCGAGAAATGCTGTGGAATTTTAACAACTCTCTACTTCCTCTTCTTGTTTGTGTTTGGTTTTTGGAGGTATCTGAGAAGGGGGGCAGGGAGCTACAAACTATTATTCAGTTCTGCTACAGTATTTTTTTCTGGTGGTAAATCTTTTTTTTTTTTTTTTTTAAAGATCACATTGTGAAATGGATAGCTTTAGAACTTTAGCACCTGTAAGTTAACCACCACCTCGATCAGGATTCAGAATTGTTCTGTCAACTCTCAAAAAGTCCTTGAGCTCCACCTTGTAACCAAGCTCTGTCCTCACCTAACACTCAGCCTGTCTCACAAACACTCATCTGTTCTCTATCGTTAGGATTCTGTGGTTGGAGAATATCACAGACATGGATAATTTAGCATGCAACTTTTTCGAGACTGACTTCTGCAGCTAGTGTCATTCATCTTAGTTGAGAGTCTTCCAAGTTGTTCCACTTGTCAATATGTTAATCCTTCTTATTTGTGGGGAATATTCCTTTAAAGGGATTTACACAATTTATCGGTTCACCTGTTGTAGGAAATAGGGGCTATTTCCATTTTGATAATTATGAGTTGAAACAAAAATTCACGTTCATTGCCTTTGGATAGGAACTCTCTGGAGGCCGTAAATCAAACAGAAGATTGTACATCATTCTTCTGTGAAGCCACTGGTGGATTAAAACCAGCAGAGATTTTTGGGTTAGGAACACAATTTTCTATGGTAGCAGTGCGGGTTTCAACATTCATGCATAGGTTTTGTGTGATTGTAGACTTTCACTTTTCCAGAGTAAATATCTAAGAGTGAGATTGCTGGTTTTTTGGTAAGTTTTTTTTGTGTGTGTTGTTTTTATTTTTTTTCCTGATGACTTAAAAAAAAATTCCATTCATTCATTGTTGCACTTTTCTCCCTGCCCACCCCTCCCCTCTAGTTCCCTCTTCTCTTTGAAAAGCAAAAGAAAAATTCTTTCATTGTTATATATTTACCTTTATAAGGAATTGACACCATATTTTGCAGCGTTTGTATGTTTTCCCATTCCTCCTCAGCAATTTTGTACAAGAGTCTCAGTTGCTCCAAATCCTTGCCTCAGTCAATGTTGCTGGTATTTTTTATTTTAGGCATCCTGATAAGCATGTGATGGTATATAAATATGATTTTAATTCACAGTTGCCAATGAAATAAACATAGTCTCATGTGCTTATCTGTTGTGCATACATCTCTGGATATGTCAGTTTGGTAAAGTATTCAACTTGTTGCCCCTTTAAAAACATTTAAAACATTTTTTGATGGTTTTTTCCTTATTCAGTGTTGAGAGTTCTTTTTTATATTCTAGGAGCCCCGGTAGTGCAGTAAGTAGGCACTGGGCTGCTAACCAAAAGATTAGCAGCTTGAATCCACTAGCTGCTCTTTGGAAGAAAGAGAAGACCATCTCCTCCCTTAAATATATCGCTCTTCAAAGCCCTAAGTGGGGGGGCGGGGCGGCAGTTCTCTATTCTAATGGGTCACTGAGACTCAACTCTATTGCATCAGCTCTATTGTTGAATTTTGGAGTTGCTTTTGTATTCTGGAAAGAACAACTTTGTCAGGTAAACATTTACTTCCAGTCTCCAGCTTTTCTTTTCCTTATCAGCATTTTTTTTTTCAGAGCAAAAGGTTTCAATTTTGATGAAGTCTAGTTTGTCAATTTTTTACTTTATTAATTGTGCTTTTTACTCTCATATGTAAATACCTTTTTGCCTAATCCCAGGTCCTGAAGTTTTTTCTTCTTTAACACTCAATGAGAGGCTGGCTGTAGGATCCATTTTGTAAAGCTGTAAAACATAGGTCGAGGTTAAATTATATTTCATCGTCCAATAGCTTCGTCACTCTGTTGAAAAAGATTCATCTGTTTTCATTGGGTTATTTTGTAGCAAGTAAAAAAAAAATCCTTTGGTCATGTTTGTGTGACTCTGTTTTTCAGCTTTCTATTTATGTTCCCATTTCTTTGCCAAAATGTTTTTGTCACTGTAGCTTTATGTAATTATTTTTTTTAATTGAATTGCATAGTCATTCATATACATTTTGTTTTATAAAATGAATTCCCACTGATCTATGCCTTTTATCATTCTCTATCTTCAAGTCCCCAGTGAGTCTTTGAGGCTCCTTCACCTCCCTCAGCTGTCCACTAATTTTCCTTCTTTATTTTTTTCTCCTCCTTCTCTTTTCCACTTCCCCTTTTGAATACTATACATATCTAGCTCAATTATTCTCCTTTTTTACGATAGTGGTCTTAGTATTTTTCCTTCTGTGACAGACTTATTTTACTCACTAGAATGCTCTCCAGACCCTCCCATGTTGTGTCGTATTTTACACATACTTCATTGTTCTTCAGTGCTGTGTAGTATTCCACTGTGTGAATATACCAGGTTCTCTAGCCATTTGTTTGCTGATTGACATTTGAGTTGTTATTATTAGGTAGTGTGATCCCCTCAATTTTATTCTCTTCCTTTAAAGAAATATTTTTTCTGTTTTATTTCTTTTGCTTTTCCACATACATTTTATAATCAACTTGCCTATATCAGGAAAAAAAATTTTATCAGGAACAAATTGCTTTTGAAAAGGTGTTTTATTTTAGCTTTTGACTAAAATGAATTTGGATTCAAGTTAATTTGGATACTAGAAAGCTGTAATAAATCTCGTTCAAATAAATATAAAATCCATGCAATTATCTACCACCTTGGGAGTATCGTATATTCTAAGTTCTTCTATAGATAACCAAAACCCATCCATTCCTGTCCGGTTGGTTTGGACTCATGGTGATCCTAGGAGAAGTATTTCCAAGGTGTAAATGTTTATGGTAGCAGCCACGGAGGTGAGCCATTTCAATGACGTGGTTGGCTATAATTCAGAGAGCAATGATATGTGCACCAGAGGTAAATTTGGAATTGCTACGTATGTTTAACCTGCTTTATGCATTTATCATGCAACATTCAAAAGCAGCCTCAGAGAACAAGGTTGGCATACCCGAATCACTTAATATGTGCTCATGAAGAGCGGGCCAGCTTGCCTGGCGATTCCATATCCATGAGTTTCCACAGTTTTACCCACCTGTACAAATGAAAAGTTTTCACTGGACTATTTGTGCTAGATGATTATTGAGTTTCCAGGACAGTGTTCTGAATATAAATTAGAAACTGTAACATCAGAAACTCAATAAATCATTAAAATATCAATTAAAAAAATAAAATAATTAGGAAAAAACCCTTAATAAAAGGAGTAGAAGATAAGAAGTTTGACTTCTCTTTCTGCTTGAGTGCAGGGTGGAGTCTACCCTGGCTCTCAGTCAGTGGGCACAAGGCAAACACTTCTCACAGTCTTCGCGGGATCTTCTGCTCTTGGTCTAGGATTTCGTTCCAGAGTTCCAGTGAGCTTTGAATGCCATCTCCTAATGTTCTACACAAGTGGACTGGTGGACTAGGTGTTGTTGTTGTTATATGCTTTCGAGTCATTTGCGACTCATAACGACCCTATGTACAACAGCCCTAAACCCTGCTCTATCCCATGCCAATCTCATTGCCTCTGACACACCCATCCTGATAACCCCAGTCACTGAATCAATCCACCTCATAGAGGGTCTTCCCCTCCTGCGCTGTCCCTCTACTCTACTCTACCCAGCATGATGTCCCTCTCTAAAGACCTGTCTCTCCTTACAACATGTCCAAAGTATGCCAGGCAAAGCCCCAGAATCCTTGCCTCCAAGGAGCAGCCTGGTTTAACCCTCTCTACGATGAATCTGTTTGCTTTCTTGGCAGTCCATGGTACATTCAATACTCTTCTCCAGCACCACAGCTCAAAGGCGTCAATTCTTCTTCTATCCTCTCTAGTCATTGTCCAACTCTCTGATGCATAACAAGTGATTGCAAAAACCATGGCCTGTATCAGGCACACCTTAGTCTCCAGAGAGACACCGTTGCTCTTGAGTACTTTAGAGAGGTCCCCAACCGCAGACTTTCCCATCGCAATACGTTTTTATGTTTATTATGCTCTGGTGGATTAGTGATAAGGAATTGTGTTGCCAAATCCAAAGGCATGCAGTTCAAATCCACCAGCTGCTCTGTGAGAATGGCAGTCTCCTCCTGCTGCCGAAAACCCATTTGATGGGCAGCTATTAGTTGGTTCTGACTTGATGGTACATAACAATGATGACAACAAGAATAACATACTTGTATATAGGTATATATACACTGGTGTGGGTGTGTGTATATATATGTATATACGTATATATGTATATATGTATGTATGTATATATGCCATCTTCCAATGTTTCAAATATAATTAAAATGTAGCTTTATTTATTATTATATTATTTTGTGTGTGTGCACCATCAAATCAGCTCTGACTGGTACAGGAAGAGATTGCCCCTCCTTCTTCAGTGAAGCATCTGATGAATTTGAACCATGTACCTCTGAAATGTAGCTTTTAAAAGGTCAATATTGGCATCATGAAAATGGGTTTGAAAAATCATCAGAGTAAACACATGAGTTCAAATTTGGCAGCGATTCTCTGGAATGCTTGGCTTTTCAAGGATCCTGCTATGTAGTCATTGTCTTGGGCATCTTGGCAGCTTCCTGAATGCGTGCCAAGTCTGCAAGAGTAGTTCAGTCTGTCGTTCTAGTTTTGGAAGCTTCAGATTAAATAAAGTGTATTTATTTCAGCTCATTTCTTAAAAAACAGTTGTTGTTAGGTATTGTTGAGTCGAGCACGATTCATAAACAGGTGATCTGAACCCGGTTCTGTCCTGTGCCATCCTCAAACTTCCTGGCACACTGGATCCCATTGCAGCAGCCATTGTGTCAAACCACCTGGCCGAGGGTCTTCCTCTCCTTCACCCACTCTCCATCCTTCCAAGCATCATGTCCCTCTCCATGGAATAGCTCCTCTTAGCAACATGCCTGAAGTATGTGAGGCAAAGCCTCATCATCATTACCTCCTAAAGGGCACTCTGGCTGCACCTTTTCCAAGACATATGTATTTGCTCTTTTAGCCATCCATGGGATGTTCAGTGCTCTCCTCCAACACTACAGCTCAAAGGCATCAATTCTTCTGTCTTCCCTGTTCGTTGTCCAGCTCTCAGATACATAGCAAGTGATGGGAAAGATCACGGCCAGAATCAGACAAACTTACATCATTACTCCCCAATAATAGTAGTTTTCACAAATGTTTTGAATATATATTTTTAATTATTGTAAACACACATGTAACATCAACTTTGTCAGTTCAGCATTTTTGTAGGTATACAGTTTAGTGATAGGAGTTGCATTCCTGTTTTCTATTGCCACAGATCATTTTTGCCAAATCTTTTACATTTAAAACTGGTCAGAAACCATGAGAGAAACTCACCGCTTCCCCTTCTCTATCTTTCTCACCTCCAGGAGTAAATAAACTGCGGTCTGTATGCTTTGTCTGCTCCTGTTATTTCATCGAAATGAGAGTGTGTAGTACTATTTGTCCTTTTGTGATAGATTTCTTTTACCCAATCCATTGCTTTCAAGGTTGCTTAGTGTTGCAACATGTAACAGGACTATGTTTCTTTTTTTTATGGCTGAGTAGTATTCCATTGCTTTTAAAGACTCATTTTGTTTATCCAGTCACCCAATGGTGGACATTTAGGTGGTTGAAAGGAAAAAAAAAGATTAAAAACAAAAATTACAAAATCTCAAGCCCCCAAATCCACTCCTTGAGGTGAGTATTAAATATCAGCTAAGGAGTTCCAGGATTTCGACAGTGAGTGTGCATTCCATTGAAGGATGTGGTGTTAGATAATGCTGACTACAACATGAGGCTATTTTAGTTCTTTTACAAAGGCCAGGTGGCCCTAGGGGATTGGTCAGTGGCTCCAAGGAAAGCATTCTTTCTTTGCTTTGTGTTGAAAGAAATAATTTCTTTATTTCTCAACCATGACCTTTGTTGTTGTTGTTATGTGCCATCGAGTCGTTTCCGACTCATAGCGACCCTATGCACAACAGCTCTAAACCCTGCTCTATCCTACACCAACCGCACCGCCTCTGACACACCCATCCCGATTACCCCAGTCACCGAATCAATCCATCTCATAGAGGCTCTTCCCCTCCTTAGGGTGTCAAAATACATACACAGGCAAGTGAAAGGCAGTTATTTGATTTCTTCCTTAAAGGACAAGTAGAAAGAAAGTTCAAATGCACTTTCTCAAGTGGGTAGGGGATACTTAGAATCCTGCCACTTTCTACGATTGTTCCCAGTGGCTTCCTTATTTGCCACTGCATCCCTGTGATCTTTTGCAGAAGAGCTTCAAACCCGACTAGTTGCTATTAATTCTGACTCACGGTGATGTCACTTCTCTCAAAATTGAACTGTGCTTCACAGTGACCGGTGACTGATTTTTCTTTCAGAAGTAGGTCACCAGCTCTTTCTTTTGAGGGACTGCGGGCTGGACTCAAACCTCCAACTTGTCTGCTAGCAGCCAAGCCTGCCACCCATTTGCTCCAACTTTGCAGAAGGGCATTACTCTCCCATTTTATAGATGGAGAAAGTGAGGATCAGACAAGTTAAGGCTTCTGAACTAGTAGGTAGTAGTAGCATTGAGAGGAGGACTTTGTTTCTACCAGAAATGTCAACTTTCTGGTCAACTCCAGAAATGACATTTTACTTCTGAGTAAAACAGACTCCTTTCAGTGGAAAAAGGAACAGGGTCACTTCTTCAGAGTTCTGAGCTTCGGATTCTAAGGCAGAATTATTAGATGCTTAATTTCCCCCATTAAAACAAAAAGTAAAAAGGCAAGTGGGGGGGCGTACTTTTATTTTGCTCCGTAAACAATCAATCATATTTACCAATGTAAATTTACTGTTTTACAATGTAAATGTACCAATTTACAATGTCTCCATTTAGACCAGCACTCCTAAACCCCTCTTATGTAGCTGTTCTTTGAAGATGCTGGTTGCTGACGTGCTAGGCCTAGTCTCTGTTCTTGTTATTTAATCTATGACCTGGACAGTGCTTATTTGCTTTGCACAGGCTTTCAGTCTTCGCATTTGCTGTAGATAAAAACCAGGCAGAAGCAACATGATCCCTGCTTTTAATGTAATTTGATTCCTGGAATTAGGAATTTCCATGTCTAAAGGTATCAGGAAGTGGGTACTGAGATTTTCTTCAAACAATGCTGTTCTGTTGGGTAAGTTGTGTTTGTTGCTTCCAAATGTGTATTCCTTTAGAAGCCTTAGCAGGAGTCTTTTCTGCTCTTAAGCAACCACACTTGCAAGGTAGTAAGAACTTAGCTGATATGAATAAATGAGGTATATTTGTTGTTGTTGTTATGGACTGTCAGAACTGACCCGTAGCTCACCTCCATCAGCAGCTTTTCAGAGGCCCATCCTTCTACCGTGGAACAACTGGTAGCCTTGAACCACTTGCCTTCGGGACTGCAGCTCAACTTCTTGCCACTCGCCCCCCAGAACTCCTTATAGTGTAGAATAAATTTAATTTGAGAAACACAGACTTTAAGACTATTATTATTTTTTTAAGACTATTATTATTTTAAAGAAATAACTTCTGTTAGCAGAAGTTCCAATATTCTGGTTCTCTGGTTGAAGCTGCTTTATCATCTCACATCTCAATAAGCCTCAGGGATCGTGGGTTTTTATAGTGTGTTTAAATTGATGCCATGCAGTAAATCTCAGATATGACCCTAGAGAATAAAACTCGGAGGGGGGGGGGGGAAATCTCTGCATTGCCCGTAAGATATATACTTTTTGTTAAAAAACTGAATTTCATATCTACGCATTAGAAAAATATTGTCAGCATCCAATAAAAAGCTCAGACAAAAAAGAAAGACTTTATCTGCCCAAACCATCTTGCATTGCAAACAATATGCAAGATTTACCATCAAGTGCAAAGGTCAAAGGCTCTTGCTGACATATGGAGAAGGGAGAGGAGAGTTGTATTGAAGTATGTCAGTTTTCAGATTCTTGGGTCCAGCTACAGCTCTAAAAAGGAACAAGGCGTCTTAAGAAAAAGCATTAGTATAAAACAACAGGTCAGAGTTTAGCTGTAGGTCAAGGAAGAGGAGGCGGGAGGGTCATTGCTGGTCTGAATGCAATCTTTGTGTCAGAAATGAGTTTACATCAAGGTGTCATATTAAAAAAATATTAGTAATTTACCCTGTTAGGTATGTGAAATATTATTTGAAAGTGGAGTCAGACAATTATGCTCAATTGTAATCTAATAACAAATGTGAAGAAGGTAAAGGGTCAGCAAAAGAGAGGACGCTGGTCCTCAACTAGATAGACTGACACGATGTCACTAATTATTGGCCGGAGCCTGTTAGAGGTCATGTGGCTGGCACAGGAGTTCAGCTCTGTTGTTGCCTGGGTAGCTATATATGACAATAGAGTCAGCGAATTACTCTTAATTATAGTAATCTAGGAACTCCTTACCCACTTGGCTGTCAGCACTCTTCATGGTTTTGTTGGTGTCCCCCCACCTCCAGTCTTTTAAATAACAAGTAGAAATAATACTAGTAACATGTCATATGCATTATATGAAGTGCATAGTATGATTCCTATTTTACAGAGGAAATGAATGAAGTTTAGAAAGGGTAAGACAAATAAAAATGGGGTTCCCTTCCAAATTCATTGGTTGTAATGTTGTTGTTGTTGTTGTTGTTGACTGCCATCGAGTCGAGCATGACTCAATAGTGACCCTATGAACAAAAGGCGTGAGGCCTTTTAGAACGAACTATCGTCATTTCTCAACGTTCATAGAGTTTCTGGAAGCATGTTGTTTAGGAAGTGGATGCACTCGGTTGTACCAGGGATGGATTTGAATTTGACTTAATCAGAAATGTGAATGGCTCTGCTGGAGTACTTAGTCAGTTCTAAGGATGAGGCTTCCCTGGGCATGCCCCTTCTTGAAGCTGTTCTTTCTTTTCCCTCTTCTTCTAGAAGGGTTTACTCTCCCTCCCAGTTACACAGCTGCGCCCCTTCCTCCCCTGCATGTTCCCACAGTCCCCTGTGGGAATGCTATGAGCTGACACGAGGTCATTGGTTGTGTGGGGCAGCCAGCAGGGAGGCACAGTGGGCAAGACTCACCACTTCCTGCCTGGCCGAGACCCCATCCAGCCTTAGTCCTTGGCCCCCCTCCTGTGCAGCGCTCAGATGCTGGGTCATGTGCTGGTCTTCCCGTCTTCACACCTCTGTGGTGTTTTTTTTTTTAGGATATTATTTCCTGAGAATGCAATGAACAGTGACTAATTAAGTGTGTTCTTACTAAGAGCTGAAAAGAAGAATATAGATAAATTTTGATTTTGAGGATTTTCCCACCACAGAATGATGGGTTAGAAAATACCCAGGAAATAAGCAAGGTTTCAGTGGATTTACGGAGCACACCAGCCTCCCATGGTAGTGTGATAAAACTTCGGGTTATCATTTAAAACAATTAGTAAAATGCAAATTTGTGTGTCTGTATAGCTGTTGAGTCAGAAAGGGACTCATTCTAGCACACAGTACTAATGCTTAACATACACAAAAAGCTTCTTGAGGTCCTGTCTATGTGACTCTAGGTTGTTATTGTTGTGTATCATTGAGTGGGAACCAACCCACAGCTGATCCTGTGGGACATTTTCAGACTCTATGAGTTCAAAACAAAACAGAGCAAATATATCTCAAATTATTATATAAGAACCTCACTGACAATGGCTTCAGTGGGGATCTGAAGGCCAGCAAATGCCAACTAATTTATTCCACAAATACTGTGTCCATGTTCAGAATCCGGTACTTAAGATGTTTAAGCAAATAGTGAAAAATCTAAAATATGAGTCAGTGTGAAAGGTTGATTCTTCCACTTCCTGTTGCGTATAGTTTGTCTTCATTGTGTGTCTGGTCTGTGGGTATTTTCCATATTTTACCAGCACACCCAGTAGACACATGATCCCAAGTTCCTCCGATGAGACAAAACAGTCTTCCAACCAGTGATGAACCTAGAGACAAAGTTTAGAGTTCTGTGTTGGGTGAGCAACACGAGTACTTTGAAAGTCTGCACAAGTTAGAAAAGCAAAGCTGGTTCATCAGATTCAACTGCTCCTTTCTGGGATGGAGTTGGCTGCTGAATCTTAAACAACCTATCTATGCACGGGAACACAAGGTTAAAAGGACTCCTTGTATTCTGGATAGAATTTTTAGGGAAAAGAAATGGAAGTAAAATGACTTGAAAGTCACAGTTATACACACTATTTACTTTAGTATTTTTTGTGACAAAACGAGTCTTCCGGCTTTCAGGGAAGGCAAGTGGGTTCCTTGCAGTAGAGAAATCTGAGTTTCTCAGTTGGAAGGGCAGGCGGAGCTTAGGGGTTTTTGTGCCTGTGGGGACTGTCACAGTGGGATGGGGAGGGTGAGAAGGTTCAGGAAAGATCAGCAGGGTTCAGAGAGGGAGGGATTGCGCGGCTTTGAGGAGGTCCGACTGGAATCAAGGAGTCGTACAGTGGAGGCTGTCTGGACAGAGTGAGAAAGCGCTTCACGCTGAACTCCGGCCATATTAACAGGAACTGTTGGACGTCCAACTTACCCCTTTGGAATGGGTTCTAATGTAGTGTGCTCCTAACACTAGCAGCAGGAAAAAGGGCTAGAGACTTCTTCTAAAGACTGAATGTCATTTAAAATGTGTTTTCCCCAATTGGGTGAGTGTGTGTCGAGGATACTCATACGCCATTAAACAGTCAATACAGTCTTCGGTCTTCAGTATTTTCAGGCCTCAAGTTGTTACTAAGAATCTGAGAAGTGGGATTTCTTGCCTTCATTAATAGGGAAAGGGTTTTGTATCTTTTAAAAGCATTGTCACTCCGCTTAATAACTCACTGTTCCACAAAGGTAGAAGCACTTCAACTTAACGATGACTGTTCCGAAAACTGCTAAGTTCTACGTTAAATACTGTGCAGAATGATGGAGGCATTGTGGTTTACAGTAGGTAGTTTGGATATTTTTGTATTTGATTTGTGATTTTTTTTTCATATGCTGTTTAAGTCATGTGTGTTATGATGTTTAAAATTCCGTTTTTCTGTTTTGGGACAAGACTGCAAGCTTTTTATTTTTTAAGACGGCAGACTTTTTTACACCTTTTGGTTACTCTAAGCCCTGTACCCTTAATGACCATATTAATTGGCAGTGACTTTGTATAGAGAATTTAAGTAGAAAAGTTGCAGATATATCGATTGTCCCACCAATTTATGATGCATGTTTTTTACCTAGCTAATAACAAAAATAAAACTGAATCTCATTTAAAACACACACACACACACACACACACACACACACACACAGCATTTGGGACAAGTTCTAGAGAAACGGCAGCTCCTTTTTCAAGGTGGCAGTTGATGTTCAGTCTTGACTCATAGTGGCCCCATTTCCCAGAATAGAACTGCCTTGCGGAGTTTTCCGGGCTGTCATTTTTATGGTGCGAGATCTTGAAGGGGGGAGGGGGTGGGTTCATTCTTTTGCACCCTGGGGGTCGCGATGAGCTGGAGCGGCCTTCGGTAGCACCTGACAACAACAACCTGTAAGGGGTAGGTAGCCCACTAGGTCTTTGTCCTGAAGAGCGAGTCATAGAGTGGGCTCACGCCATGCACCTTTCAATTAGCTGCTTGGCTGTTTGCAACACCAGGGCTCCTTGTTCTCAAGCCCCTCCCTGCTAAGCAAGACCACCGTGTGGGGCTGGTTCCTGCTCTAATGACCTTCCACTGCATTTCAGAGATTATAATTGTTCAAGGGAGGTGACTGCATGTTCTTTTCTCACTGAGTGGTTGGTGGCTGTGAACTGCTCACCTTTTAGTCAGTAGCTCTGTATGTTATCCACTACGCTATCAGGGTTCCTTTATTCTCAGGACTGGTACTGACAATTCCAAGTGGAGAATAAGATTGGATAGATCGTAACTGCTGTATTTGCAATAGGGGTCTACTTAGTACTTTATGGAGATCAGAAATTCTGTCAGCACTGTGCCAAGTAGAAATTATTACAGGGTTCGCTAGTGTGTCCTCTGAAGGTCTCAGTTGCCATTGAGTTGATTGCAACTTGATGACATCATGGGTGTCAGAGTAGAACTGTGCTTCGCTACTGTAGGGTCAAATCCAAGTCATAGGCACCCTCCCTCTGGTTTTTGAGAGGCAGAGACTGATTAGATTCTAATCACCCACCTTTCTGGTTGTTGCTGTTGATCGCTTTCAATTTGAGCACGGCTCATAGCAACCCTATGAACAAAAGGCTTGAAGCCCCTCTACAACTATCGACATTTATCAAAGTTCATAGCGTTTCCGGAGACATGGTATTTAGGAAATGGATGCCCCTCCTACTTCCAAACCTTTCTGATAGCAGTCTAATATATTACACATTACACCACTGAAGCTCTTTGCTTTGCACCATCTTCCTACTTAATAGTAATGCTAAAACATTATCAGCTGGTCTGGGCTCTCCACTTGGGAGATCCTGATACCCTTCACCCCATCTCCTCTAGTCTGTGTCCTCATCTAGACAGGGCAGACATTTCCCTCTATTGGTCCAGCTCTGATAACTGTATCACATACTTTGGCTGTTTTTCAGGAGGATAACATGTTCTTAGAAAGGACTGCAGACTTGGAAATGTGCAGGGTCAGTAAAGGAGAGGAGGACCTTCAACAAGATAGGTTGACACCTTGACAGCAACAATGAACTGAAGCACTGCAGAGATGGTGAAGATGGCGCCAGAGTGGGCATCAGTGATATATTAAAGCTATAGTTTATCAAGAAGCCGTTAGTATATGAGAAAGGAGCTCTGGTGGCACAATGACTAAGCACTCTGCTACTCACTGAAAGATTGGAAGTTTGAATCCTCCCAGTGGCTCCTTAGACCATCTGCATTTCTGTAAAGTTCACAGCCTAGAAAACCCCATGGGACACGCAGAGTTGCTGTGTGTTAAATTGGACTCAGCAGCACTCAGCAACCACCACGGTACATCACAGTTTATGCAAGATGTCATTTTGATATTCATGAGCCGCTGAGTGTGTCTGTACTTTATGATGTCATTGGAAACGTTCCTTGTAGGATATCTGCTGCAGTACTTTTTGCACCCTGAATACTCATGACATTGAGGGAAATGTCAGTTGAAAGGTAAACTAAGAGCTAAGTTTCAGAGATGCCTTTGCTGTAACCTATGCTGAATGAGTGAGTAACACCCCAGCTTCTGAAAACCTTTCTGGACTTCGAAGGGACCTGGGATTCCAGACTCTCACAGTAATCTTACGTGTCATAAGTTTTGGACAACACTATGGCAGGAAGAAGCGAGTCAGAACAGATGAGCATTTTCCAGGGTAACAAAATCAGCCTCAGTGTATGATCAAAATGAATTGTGACAAACTGTACAGTGAAAATGATGGTGACAGCCCCTCCCTGCCTCAGGCAAAGAACATTTCCCTGCAAACAAAATGGGATTAGAAGTCCAGCTCCTATCTAGTTGACCATCTAGCATGTCTGACTGAAAACCTAAAGCTGGGTTCCCAATTGAAAAACATTTGCAATTGGCACTTCCTGGAGATTGGATATCAGATAGACTTTTTATTTTTATTTGATATTTGCTAGTCTGCAGGCTCAGTCTGGTCAATTCTCTCTCTCTCTTTCTTTTTCCCTCCCTCCCTCCCTCCCTCCCTCCCTCCCTTTCTCCCTTCCTCCCTTCCTCCCTTCCTTCCTTCTTTCCTTCCTTTTTGTCTGCACGAGGACTATGTAAGCATTGGGTGAACAAAGGAATATGAAGTTTGGGGAAAATTTTGTGAAGACGTTACTAAAATTTTTGACTTCTTTCACCCCACCCACTAGGCAAGAAAGTATCTGTTTAAACATATATAAGGTGTGCTGGGTAGAGAGTTGTGCTGCCATCCCAAAGGCATTCAAATCCACCAGCTGTTCTGAGAGTAAGATGGACAGTCTCCTATCATGTAATTTACAGTCTCTGTCTCTGAGATCTCAGATTAGTAATGAGTTGATTCTTACTTAACATCCATGAACAACCACCACCTCATGTTGTGTTATGTCCACTGATCTGGACTCTATGTCCTGGACAGCTGTTCTTTCTAGTGCAGTATCACTCTAGGCTTATCCACTTAATTCGTGGGAAGCTTTGAATGCTGCACTTCACCCTAACTCATCTTGAGAATTTGCTTTCTCAAAAGTCAACATAAAACCAAACCAGTGTACACATTTTAAACGTCAACACTCTGATTGATTTATACTTTGCATTTCTTTGCTGTTTTTTTTAAATTTTTCTTTCTCAAGTCTATCCATACACCTGTTTGTTTCACTCAACCAGTTTGCATTGTGACTGCTCCTTTCTTAAAGCTGTTGAATTGGAGCCCACTCACCACTGACACCACTGGGATTTCGAGGCTGTAAACTGCATGGGAGGTTGCTCGTCCCATGGAGCCACTGGTGGATTCGACCTGCTAGAGAGGCTCTGCCTTCCCATCAGAAGTGCAACCTTCTGCATACAACACCACCAGAATCACTCACAGATGGGGACCTGGAATGCCGGATGTTGTAGACAATGTACCCAACTAACCTTTACATGCTGCCTAGGAAATAGCCAAAAGTAGAGTGGACATTAGGCACTGATGTAGAGTGAAGTGACAATGATAGCTCTAGCATATCTGGGTATTTAGTCAGTGGGTCAAGGCAGAGACATCACTGAATTTATGGTACTGAGGTTGAAGACAAGACTCTGGAGTCAAAAGCAAGGCTGACTTTACACGAAAGTAACCATAGGATCACGCCATCCAAAAAACTAGCGTCCAATTCACAAAATTTCTTCTAATTCACAGAATGAATTAAGTAACTTCGTTTATGCTCAATCCATTTTGAAATAAGTTTGCCACTTGTTCTGTGAAGGTGAATAACATCACAGAGATCTATGTCCTCATGGTAGAAAAATCCTAGAGAGGACTCTGGCTTTACTCTTACCTGGACATGGGAGAGAAGAGCAGTTAGAGAGAGCAAAGCCTGGCGGAGTCCACAGTGCAGAGGGATTGGGACTTGCATCCTGCTCTGGGCAATCAAAACACATTATGGTGTTGGGAAAATCTGCAGCCAAGGACCTGTACAAAGTGATGGTGAAGGTTTAACGACTAAGGCGCACCTGACCCAAACCTGTTACTTCATACTGCGCCTAAAAATTGATCAATGAATGAGGATGACAGAAGAAGACTTGATGCCTTTGAACTGTTGACCAAGAGTATTGAATATACCACTTACTTCCTGTGCATCCGAAAGTTAGACAATGAATAAGAGTGACAGAGGAAGAAGAGATGCGTTTGAATTGTGCTGTTGGCAAAGATTGTTGACTATCCCACGTACAGCCAAGAGAGCACACAAGTCTGCCTCAGAAAGTGCAAGCAGAATGCTCCTTAGGAGTAGGAATGGAGAAATAAGTTTGCCACTTGCTCTGTGAAGGTGACTAACGTCATGCGTATTTTGCACACAGTATCAGAAGGGGCCAGTCCTTGAAAAAGAACATTATCCTGGAAAAAGTGGAGGGTCAGAAAAAGATAGGAACACCTCCAACAAGATGGATTGGCACAGTGACTGTGACAGTGGGCTCAGGCATATCAGGGATGGTAAAGATGGTCCAGGTAGGGCACGGCACTGTGGTTCATAGGGTTGCTATTTGTCACACGCTACTTGATATCTCCTCATAGTGAGTAATGGAACTACCACCACCACCACATGAATAATGGGAGCTGGAGTCTGTAGGTTGGCCAGTTTGGATGATGGCAGTGGTAATGGGTTTTGGTAGTGACAGGGAATGTAAGATGGAAATCTGACAGAGTTCATTAAATCAGTGCCTGCATGAAGTTGCTCTTGTGTGGTATAGTGTATGTGTATGTTGTACTGCTAATTGGAAGTCAGAGGATCAAATCTCCAAGTCACTCCTTGGCAGAACGATGATGAGTAGTTTCCTGTCGTAAAGATTTGCAGCCTCAAGCAGTTGATGGAGGGCCGCTCATGGATGGCACAGAGTCCATGGTAGCAGAGTGTCTACGTGAGGTTGGATGTTAATTCCCACCTCTACTCCAAACTGTTTGGGAGAGTGCAGGAACGGTGCAGGAAAGGAAGACCCTCTATGGGATGGATCCATTCTGTGATTGGGGGTGGGTGGGAATGAATGTGTTGGAGACAGCGAGGTTGGCACAGGAAAGAACGGTGTTCAGGGCTCTTGTATATAGGGTCACAATGAGTCGCAAGCGACACAATGGCACGTAACAACAACTCCAAACTGACTGCGTTATAGTCTCTGTGCCTCCTGTGTTTCTCTATCTCCTCTGTCAAATAAAATGAATCACAGCGGTCGGTAACTTGAAGATTAGACGAAGTGGATAATAAAGGTTCCTGGCATGATACCTAATGTGGCCAAAACAAACTGAAAGCCACTTAGAGCACAGTCTTTATGTTAGTACTGCAACTACCTACACACTATGTTACCTGAGCTTCCTAGAGGAGCCTCTAGATGGATTTGAACAACCAGCCTTTTACTCAGGAGGACTGTTTGTGCCACCCAGACACTAGGAGAGCCAAAATTGCTTATTTCTGGTTTATATAGATACACAATAGTATAATAGCCTTATACAGTAGATGACAATATTATATATTTTGAAAGTGTATGCTAATATTATTTTTATGTGTTGTTAAGTTGAAACCAACTTACAGCTCATCCTCCAGCAGCTACAAAATGCTGGCTATTATGCTCACCAGGAAGAAGCACATTTTTCCCCACTAAAGGGCCAGATAGTGACTATTTTTGGCTTTGTGGGTCATTTCGTTTCTGTCAGAACTGTTCCATTCTGCACTGTAGCATGTTGTTGGTTGTCGTATTGTTGAGTCAGAACTGAGGCATTAATCTCAGGGAGGAGATTGCCCATCCTTCTCCCGTGGAGCAGCTGGTGGATTCAGATTGTATGCCTTCAAGATTGCAGCGCAGCTTTTTGCCACTAGGCCATTACAGCTGTAGCATGTAATCTTAGAAAACATAGAAATGAATGAGCATGGACTGTTTCAATAAAACTTTATTAATAGACACTACAAATTTCACATAGTTTTAATTGTAATGAAATACAACTTTGCTTTCTGTCAAGTTGGTGTTTGGGTTTTTGTTTTAAGTATGAGCCATCTTGGACCATGGGCCATGCTTGGCTAACTTCTGGCACAGACTTTTATCTGTTTCCTAACGTTATGTCTGTGTTGGTAGTGATGGTATCAGGATTCCATTGGCCAGTGTTGGATAGGCAGAAAGGCAGCCACAGGAAGCCACTGTGAAATTGCCATCACCTTCATGCACCTGAGATGGGTGAGCCAGTTACCTTTGAGTCAGCTCCTATGCGTGGCTCCTCCTCGTGGATCAGAGTAACCTGTGCGCCATGGGGAATGCCTGGGGTTGACTTTACAGCAGTGGGCGGATCACCAGCCCTTTCTTCCCAGGCACCTCTGGGTTGCCTTGAGTCTACAGCCTTTCAATTAGCAGCTCTGCGTGTTAACCATTCACATCGCCTGTGAACTCCCCAGAGTCAAACTCAGCTGATGGAATCCTTCTAACTGATGGGGAAACTGTTGATATCAACGACCTTTTAAATGGAAACGTGTATTTTTCACTTCTCAAAAAAATACCCAAGAGTCTTGGCAAGGACAGCTCAAATTTCATATTCAAGAAATCTTGCTCAAGTGACCATGTCTTTGAATTGCTGAGAGAGTGGAAGTATTGTTTACATTGTGAAGAGAGTTAGTCACAAATGAGTCATTTAGGGCAAAAGAATGTGAGGTCCTGTGTACTAGTCAGAATTTAAGAGTATGTCAGATAAGTTGGAAGTCACATGTTTAGGTGCAAGTAAAGAAAAATGCGAGATAATATTTTTTTAAAAATGTAATTCTGGGACAGAAATATCCAACCAATTTAAACACATTGATTGATTTTTTTTTCCTGGTTAACTTTCCAATGGTCTCATTTCCTCCACATCAGTTCCTAAGAAAACATATCTGACAGACGTCTGGTGCATGGCACCCCTTTTCAGAAGAACTTCCTTCATGTTTCTGGGTGCACATATTTACTAATCAAGATATCACAGTTTACTACCAGTCATAGAAGTTTTATATGGTTTGTATTGTTGTGAGTGAGCTCTGGTGGCCTAGTGGCAACAGCCTGCACTGCCAAGGGTGCGCTGTTTGAGTCCACCAGGGGTTCCAATCTTGCAGGGGAGAAGGACAGGCAATCTCCTCCCGTGCGATGTACTGCTGCTGTAAGCCCACTGGAGGGTCAGCATGAATTAGTTCGGACTTGATGACACATAACAACAACAACAACAACAACGTTGGTATTCTGACATTTTTTGAGTTTAGAAGAGTGTTAGTATACTGTATTAGTATACAATAGTGTTTTAAGTACAGGGTGATGACATAGTCTGGCTAACTTGTTGAATTTGTAAATGCCTGTTAGAATTTCCAAACTTTTAAAACTTTCTTCTATTATCACCAAAGTAATGCTATCTATCCACTAAAAAAAGGAAAGATCTGTAAAATTGAATTTAAAATTGCATTTCTTTTGAAGGCTGTGACAGGATGGAGTATGCAAGTCGGGGAGCAGTATGCATGATGTAGTCTCATAAAGGTACCACCATTCTCAGGAGCCTTCCTTGTTGCAGATTGAACTGTGGCCCCCAAAGGTCAAAACCCATAGTAGCAACGGACTTGACCATTTTGGAGATAGGTTGTTTTTTTTTTTAAGATGTTCTGATTCAAACCACATGCCTTCAGGAATGCAGCGTAGCTTCTTGTCACTAGGCCACCAGAGCTCCAGATGCTATAATTTAAGGTAGTGTGAGGGCCTTGGAGTTGGATGGACCTTAAGTCCATTGTATTCAAATCAAACCAGCCCTGTTGCCATTGAGTCTATTCTGACTCATGGTGATGGCATGTTTCAGAGTAGAACTATTCCATAGGGCCTCTTTGGCTGCAATCTTTGAAGAAATAGATCATCAGATTTTTCTCTGGTTCCACTGAGTGAGTTTGAACCATCAACCTTTTGATTAGTAGCCAGAGCAAGCCAGTTGCTCCATTTATGGACTTCAGTTCCACCATCATAATGTCTTCATAAGAGAGAAGACAAACATTTGCAGAGACAGACAGCAGGAAGATGGCCATGTGAGAGAGGAGTTATGTAAAAGCCAGTGTGTATAAATTACCAGAAGCTCAGAAAGTCAAGAAAAAGTCTTCTCTAGAGACTTTGGAGAGGACATGATCCTAGAAACACCCTGGATTCAAACTCCTAGCTTCTATAATGGATAGAACAAACTTTTTTTTTTTTCATTTAACTCACTTATTCTCCATCCTAGAGTTGGCATTGGGTTTCTAAGGCTGTAAATTGAATGGAGAGGAGGAGGCTGCCCATTTTTCTCCTGAGGAGCTCTTGGTAGATTTGAACCACCAAAGTTGTACAGGCTTTGTGTTTTCAGGGCAAGTCTCTACAGAGTGTGCCCTCAGGGCTCCCCACCGTTTAAAGGCACCCACTTTGTGGTGCTTTGTTATAGTGGTCATTGACAACAGATGCATACAATGTGGTGTGTTTCTAAAATACTTCTGTAAGGTTCTAAAACAAAGTAGAATGACTTCTTCTGTTTAACATGAGGTTCTCTGCCCTGAGCAGAGTATGAGAGTAGAAATGTCCTATCTCTGTCTCAACCATCATAGTTTATAGAATGGGCATTACTCCGACCCTAGGAAGTCATTGCTTCCAAGGGTGGATCTCAGTGGCATCGGGAAAGAAACTTCATTTTCCATTAAAGACGCTAAACCCCATTGCAATCGAGATGATGCTGACTCATAGGGTTTCCAAGACTGTAGATCCATCCAGAGGCGAGTCTCATCTTTCGAACTATTGTTCGAACTATTGACCTTTCAGTTAGCAGCCTGATGTGCTACACACTGTACCACCAGAGCTCTTTTTGAAGGACTCTGAGTGGAAGTCCTGATCGTTGCTGTTTGGAGGGTAGAGATGCTGCCATCACCCCACGTTGGGACATTTCTTCTCTCATACTCAGTTCATGGTAGGAAGCGTGTAGTGTCTTTCTCTTCTGTGCGATGCTTAGGGACTCCTCATCTCTACCTGGGACTCATGAGTGGAGGTGGATTTAAAGCAAAATTCAGGAAGCTTAAATAATAGGGTCCTTTATTTTACAGGGCTTGTCCTTTGTCTTTTCAAAGGGCTCTGATAATGTATAGTGTGGTCTTGTGTTTCTGTAGTGTATTCAGAAGTAAGCAATTTTTGCTTTTTTTTTTTGAAATGTTGCCCTCCTCAGCTCCCCAATAATCAGCTTCAGACCTCGCAATACATGACCCAGCTCTTGTATCTGTATCTTTCTTTGAGCTGGAAACATTTCTACTGACAGATAACATAGAATTTCAAGCTCTGGTGGCCTAGTGGATAAGGGGTTGCCCTGCAAGCCCAAAGGCAGGTAGTTTGAATTCACTTACTGCTTCATGAGAGAAAGATAGCCAGTAAACTCCCAGGTGATTTAAAGTCTCTGAAGCCCCCCCCCCCCCCTTTTGAGGGTCAGTTATGAGTTCATCCCAATTCAATAACGTAACACAACAGCAACAACTATGTAGGATTCTGGAAATTCAAGGCCTTTCCTAAGACTTAAGAAACAGAATTGGTGGTAGAGTGCAAATGTGTTGAGTTGCTATCTGAAAGTTTGGCAATTCAAATTCACCATCCTCTCACTGGACGAAGGATGGGCAATCGTCTCTCATAAATACATGCAGCCTTGGAAGCCTGTGCATGAAGGATTGGAAGGCTGTGAGTAGGAAAAGAAAATGTTAGTGGATTTTGGGTTTTTGCTTTTTAAGAGGAGTCTTGGTACTGGCTGGTTAAACTCTAAGTTGTTAACAGAAAGTCTGTGGTTTAAATCTACCAGTCGCTCGGCAGGACAAAAGTGCTGCCGTCAACTGCTGTGAAAAGGTCAGCCTTGAAAACCCTATGGGACATCTCTGTTTTGTCCACAGGGTTGCTGTGAGTCAGGGCTTGACTTGAGGGCAATAGGTTATTATTTTTCTTTTCTCCTAAGACTAATGATACTTGAAATTGTATAAAATATGTAAGTATCTATTGATAGATACTTGCTATGCATCAAAGAGCTGGATAATGACTAGGGATGTTAGAAGAAGATCAACGCTTTTGAGTTGTGGTGCTGGAGAAGAGTATTGAACATACCCCATAGACCACCAAGAGAACAAACAGTTCTGTCCTGGAGACAGTGAAACCAAGTTGTTCCTTGAAGGCAAGGATTTTGAGACTCTGTTTTACATAATTTGTGCATGTTTCTAAGAGGAACCAGTTTTTGGAAAAGGGCAACATGCTTGGAAGGGTGGAGGGACAGCACAGGAGAGAAAGAACCTTGATGAGATGGATTGACACAGTGACTGTGATAGTGGAGGCAGGTGTGTGTCAGAAACTGTGAGATTGGGCTCAGAATAGAGCGGGATTCAGAGCTATTGTGTACAGGGTCTCCGTGAGTCATAGATGATTCAATAGGACATACAACAAAAAAGCCCAAGAACAAAATGCCAAAAGGAAAGATTTTCTCAGGGAGGAGAGTAGGGAAGCTGAAAGCGGAGCAATGCTTGGCTGCTTCTTATATTCAAAGAAAAGGATCAGGAGGCTTGAGAAGACCATCATTGATCAAAGAAGATATTTATGTCTGTGAAGTGTTTTTATTTTTTGGTAGAAATTGAGAAGCTTAATATAATTCCTCTTTAATTTAATGCTGGCTCATAAAATTTCTAGAACTTGTGCACCATTGTCTATTATATTAGTGATAATATATGTTCATAATAAGTGATGGAAATAAACCCCTGCATGAATGCTATAGTTTCCTAAACACTAGCATGTCTTAGCTGATGGCTAATGGCTAAAACTGACAAAGAATTTTTTTTCCCTATGGTCTGTGGATTCCTCTAAAATGAACTGGAATCCAAGGAAAGATTGTATCAGAACTGGTCCAAAATGCTCCTCTCAATGATTTCTCCTTATTTTGGCTAACGCTGTGACATCAGTCTATTTCTCCTTTACCTTTTTTTGAGTTCTGCAGCCTCTTGGCAGTCAAAATAACCACTGAACTCTGACATGCTGAGCCCTTTCTCTTAGCAGGGTCTCTAATTTTTTACTTGCAAAACTATTTAATTGGCAAGCAAAGAGCTGAGTTTCCTCAAAGCGTGCTTTCAAAAGTAAGGCCATGTTTGTAGTTATTAGATCCGCCTGCATGAACTTAGTAGTTGCTTTGCTGATCTCTGACTCTTTGACTCTTTAAATGAAAAAGTACCACTGGATCACTAGAGCTGAATTTATACTAATTCAAGGAAGAGATCAATCAGAGAAACAAGGGCGATTGCATCCAAACGAAGGAATCAAGGGTTGACCGCAAGTTGAGTTAGCAGTTCAGGGTTAAGAAGGAACACAGTTGACTGGGTGGGAAGAATAACGCGAGTGTTCTTGGAGCATGGAGCTGAAGTTAAGCTGCCAGAAGGACTGGGCCACTATAATTCAGAGAGCTCTCCTGGACCAAGTTTTCTTCCTAGCTTGTCTTTGGTAGTTCTGCTGAAACCTGATCAGCATCATATTGTTGTTCTTTGGTGTCGAGTTGGAGTCGACCCGTGGCTGAGCCTTCGACGGCTTTTCAGAGGCAGTAAATCACATGGGAGGAGATTGTCCATCCTTTTCCCGTGGAGCAGCTCCTGGAACCTTTGGGATTGCAGTGCAGTTTCTTACTACTGGCCCGTCAAACAGACGTTCACTTGCAAATGATGGTTACACATAAGGTGTACTAGTAAGATTTCATCCTACTCTACTACCCTAGTGGTGCAGTGGTAAAGAGCTTGAGTACTAACAGAAAAGTTAGTGATTTGAACCCACCAGTGGCATCTCAGGAGATATCTGTGACAGCCTATTTCCATAAAGGTTTACAGTCTTGAAAAGTTAGAGGGTATTTCTGCTTTGCACGGCCCAACCACTATGGGTCAGAATTGACTCAAGGCAGTGAATGGGTTCCCCCTGGCCATTGGAGAATAGAAAAGGGCTCTTTATAAGTGGGATGTTTAGAGTAGGGAATGTGGAACTGGAATTTGAGATGTAGGTATCATATTGTGCAAAGATGGATGGGAGACACATGCTTGGTACAGTGTGGACAACTGAGTTAGGGTGAGATAATCAATTTTGGCCAATTCTTGGACCATAATGACAAATTCACAGAACTCTGAGAAATAAATCCTTATCAGTCACTGAAAATTAGAACTTCCAGTCTGTGTATATATTCAACTTCACATACTAGTGTTTATATGTTAAAGGTGGTGTACTCAGGAATATATACATTTTATTTCTTATAAAATTTATTACTGCAATAAATATTTAAATATACTTGAGTGAAAAATTTTGTGAATATACTAAGCAATAGGTAATCAGCCAGAAATCATTTCTATGCATTTTGTTTTTTCTTCTTTAAAAAATTTTATACTAGTTTATTTTCAAAATTTGATTATTGTTTTTGAGAACAGAATCTTTCAATTTCCCTCACCCCCCCATCAAATTGAACAACCTCATGAATAAACCCCCCATCTACGCATTTTGAATTAAGACTTAAGCTAAGATTATTCTCTTAGCTCTGACACTTAATTGGTTTACTGAGATTTTGAAGAAGTTCTTACATTCTTGAGAATCAACTTCACTTTAATAATATGGAAAATGAAATCTAGATCATAAAGTTGCTATAGAGATAAACTGAGGTAAACATCTTTAAAGAGAAAAAAATCATAAGTGGCTTTATGTAGTGGTTAAATAGATGTAGAATGACTAAGATACTGTTGTTATTATGTGCCATTGGGTCACCTGCAACGTGTAGTGAGCCTATGCACAGTAGCTCTGAACCCTGCCTTATCCTGAGCTAGTCTCACTGTTTCCAACACATTTACTCCAATTACACTAGTTACTGTGTCAGTTCATCTCATCCAGGGTCTTCCTCTCCTGTGCTGGCTTTCCACCTTTTCAAGAATGATGTCTTTCTCCAAGGACTGGTCCCTCCAGACCACATGCCCAGAGTATGTGAGACAGAATCTCAGAATCCTTGCCTTCAAGGAGCAGCATGGTTTCACCCTCTCCAGGCAGACCTGTGTGTTCTCTTGGCAGTCCATGAGTATGTTCAATGCTGTTCTTCAGCACCACAACTCAAAGGCATTGATTCTTCATCTGTCATCCTAATGATAGATATTTTCTTTGTGTCCAATCTTGATTCCAAAATACTTCACCTCCTTTCACTCATTTTTTGGACTGAGTGGGCCTACCAATTAGAAGATTCTTGCTAGCATAACTGATTGAAAAATAGAAGGCAATTCACCCACACATCTATAGAAAACAGAGATCTGAGACAGTGATAAAGGAGCTAGAATTTACCTCTGCCACTTATAAGTTGGGTTGCTATTTCATCCATCTGGTAATCATTAACATTTTTTTTTTAAATCTGTAAAAGAAAGAGTTATCTTTAAGGTGATTTCCAAAAATAGAGCAAAACAAACATACAAAACCCCAAAGAGCCAGTAGCGGTAGATTCCTTCTCTCCATAGCCCCATGTGTAGAGAGTAGAGTTAGTCCATGGCGTTTTCAAGGCATTACCTTTCAGAGGCAGGTTTGCAGACCTCTCTTTCGAGGAACTGCTACATGAACCCAGACTGAGAACTTCTTAGTTAATAGTTGAGTATTTAAACATCTGTGCCACCCAGGGACTCCTAAAGTGATCTCTAGCTTTTCAAATTATTTTCTCATTAGCGCTTTTAACCCAAAACATGAACATCTTTAGCAAGCAGTGTAGAAAATAAAGATCAAAGATATGATATGTTCTTATCCCCACCCTACCCCTTGAATTTAATAACGTGACTAGTTACATGCACGAGCTCTGGTGACAAGAAGCTGTGCTGCAATCCTGAAGGTGTGTGGTTTGAATCCATCAGCCGCTCCATGAGAGAAAGATGGACACGCTCCTCCCACGTAATTAACTGACTCTGGAAACCCGAGGGTCAGTCATGAGTTGGCTCTAATTGGGTGGAACACGACAACAACACTTACATGACGGCATTTGGAAGGGTTTCTTCTGTATTTCAGTTAACGTTTTTCTCTAATTCATCTTCTTCCTATGTCTTAATTCAGGCATCTATACGTCTACCTATCTGGTCTTCTACCACGAAAAAGACTTTTCAAAAGTTCCTTACTACACAATCTGCTTGGAAAAGGTGATGAAGATTTGGGAGGGATGGTTAGTAAAGACAAATGCCTTGACTTTTATCAGACATTCCTGAAACTGTGGCTTATTTATTGTGAAAGTTAAAAGATTGGTGTGTGAATGGGGGGGTTCATGATTGTTTTTAGACCAGGCTGCTCCTTGGAAGCAAGGATTCTGAAGCTTCATCTGACATACTTTGGACATGTTGCAAGGAGGGACAGTCCTTGGAGAGGGATGTCTTGGGAGGTTGAAAGGACAGTGCAACAGAGGAAGACCCTCGATGAGTGACTGGGATAACAGGGGTGGGTGTGTCAGAGACAGTAAGATTGGCACATGACAGAGCAGTGTTTAGGGCTGTCGTACATAGGGTTGCTATGAGTCACAGGTATCTCGACAGCATATAACAACAGCAGCAACAACAACAACACTAATAATAACAACAACTCTTGCTTTATGTAAATGCAGTGTGAGTATATGTAGACTTATCTTTACTTTCATATACAGAACTAGACCAATACTTATACATGCATCTTCAAATGGTTCATATGAACAACTTGGAAGGTGTACGATTTCAGAATTCAAGCTATCTTTTCATGTTATCCATACTACTATCAACCAATCAGTTTTGTTGTCAATAATTAAAGAAAGGAAAAATTAATTGGAATTTTTCTGGAGGAGTGGATTTTATTTGCTTTTAAACACTCTTGGCACCAGCAGTCAGGAAATCAAAAAGCGTATCGCGATGGGAAAGTCTGCTGTTAGCGACCTCTCTAAAGTACTCAGGAACAACGGTGTCTCTCTGGAGACTAAGGTGCGCCTGATACAGGCCATGGTCTTTGCAATCGCTTGTTATGCATCAGAGAGTTGGACAATGACTAGGGAGGACAGAAGGAGAGTGGATGCTTTTGAGCTGTGGTGCTGGAGAAGGGTACTGAATGTACCATGGACTGCCAGGAAAACAAACAGATTCATCTTGGAGAGGATTAAACCAAGCTACTCCTTGGAGGTAAGGATTCTGGGGCTTCGTCTGACATACTTTGGACATGTTGCCAGGAGGGACGGGTCCTTGGAGAGGGACATCATGCTTGGGAGGGTGGAGGGACAGCGCAGGAGGGGAAGACCCTCTATGAGATGGATTGATTCAGTGACTGGGGTAATCAGGATGGGTGTGTCAGAGGCGGTGCAGTTGGCGCAGGATAGAGCAGGGTTTAGGGCTGTTGTGCATAGGGTCGCTATGAGTCAGAAACGACTCGATGGCACATAACAACAACAACAACAACAATGAATCAAGAAAGGGTCTTTAATAAGTTAAGTTTTGTAGTAAAATACATAGAGGAAAGAATAAAAAGAAACACATTAAAGGATTAGCATCTGTCTACCTATCTCTCTCTGCATGTCTGTTTAGCCATCTATCTTTATCATTTAATTAAAATGAATAGTGTTTTTTTTGTTTATAGGATGATCATTGTTTCTTTTTTCTCTTTTTTAATTATTATTAATTTCAATGAACATCTGTAGATATTTTTGAATTCCATTCATTGTTGCACTTTTCTCCCTGTTCGTTGTTTCTTAATTGTAGTTATTTACCAAATGAAATTTTATACTGTATTTTTAAAGTATAACAGTGAGAACTGATAAAGAACTCATATTTTGTCCAAGAGGTTCCTTATAGGAAGAAATGATAGAGCAGTGGAGAGTAGGACTTGAATTTTATCTGAATCACTAACATTTGTTTGCATGACCTGTGCTGATGCATGATGGAATGGGTTACAGTCAGCATTGTCACTGTGGGGAGGGTGGCTACAGTCAGCATCTGAGGGGAGATGGTTACAGTAGCATCGTCACTGAGGGGACATGGTTGCAGTCAGCATCGTCACTGAGGGGAGATGGTTACAGTCA
>NW_006399837.1:4600826-4646919 GCF_000299155.1 Elephantulus edwardii | reverse complement strand
GTTACAGTCAGTATCGTCATGGAGGAGAGATGGTTACAGTCAACATCATCACTGAGGGGAGACGGTTACAGTCAACATCATCACTGAGGGGAGATGGTTACAGTCAACATCGTCACTGAGGGGAGATGGTTACAGTCAACATCGTCACTGAGGGGAGATGGTTACAGTAGCATCGTCACTGAGGGGAGATGGTTGCAGTCAGCATCGTCACTGAGGGGAGGGTGGTTACGGTCAGTATCGTCATGGAGGAGAGATGGTTACAGTCAACATCATCACTGAGGGGAGATGGTTACAGTCAGCATCGTCACTGAGGGGAGGGCGGTTACAGTCAACATCGTCACTGTGGAGAGGGTGGGTTGCAGTCAGCATGGCCACTGAGGGAAGATGGTTACAGTCAGCATCTGAGGGGAGGGCGGGTTACAGTCAGCATTGTCAATGAGGGGAGGGTGGGTTGAGCTCTCTTGGGTCTCACTCAAGGAGTCTTTTATTCTAAACTATCAAAGATAGGGACACATTTTTAAACCCTCACTCTATTCCACGTCTCTCCAGATAGAATTTCCTGACTCCAAAAGACTTGTCGCCAGAGATTTGTGGGAAAAGGGATGCCTACATTTAAACCATTTTCTCTTAGTTTAGCAACCACCTTGCCCCTCGCTCCTAGCTGACCCTCTGGCGGCTTTCAGAGGGTGAGGTACATGACGTCTGAGCTCAGTCCCCTGGTTCAGAGGGTGAAGTTCAGAGGCTGTCAGGTGCTCAAGGAGGCTGCACACCTTACCCTCTTGGATCAGCTGATGCATGTGAATCGCCTGCCTTTGGTTGGTAACGTGACTCCCTCCTCACAGGCTCCCTGAGCTCCCTATGGCTGCATAGTTTTAATACTCTTCTTTAAGGAAAATGAAATCTCTTTTTCTCCTCTCTCCTGTTCTCCCTTCTGTCCTACTCTTTTCTCCCCTCCTTTCTTCATCACTACCTTCTCTTATCCCTTCACCCTCTGAATCACTTGCATGCTCTTCTTTCTACAAAGATCTGCAAGACTATTCCTGGTAAGGCAACACGGAGAGCCAGCAGTTATCCAGTAGTTCATATGGCTGCTTGCTACTGAACAATTTCTTGATATAATTTTGATCTTTTTGAAGTTGGCAACCTGAGCTCTTTGGATTGTCTGTAGAGACACTAGTAAAGATGATAAAAAAGAGATACTGAAGTGCTCAAGACTAGAATTCCTCTAAGAGCCTGGAGATAAATGGTTAAACACATAGTTGGCAACAGAAAGGTTGCTGGTTTGAATCCACTAGTGTTCCCCCAGGAGAAATGTGTGGCAATCTGCTTCTGTAAAAAGTCCAGTGCTGGAAACCCTGTGAGATGATGAGCTTTGGTGGATACTCAATTTGGCCTGTAGACATCCATATCAGTAGATGCAAAAGAAGATGAGAATTTGCCTCCAAGCAAAAGTAGTTAGTCTCTCATACACACAGATTCCCATGAAAATCTAAATGAATGCTGGCATAAAGGAGAGGCCAAGTAGACTTAATTTCTTTTAGGCTGGCTGCCTGATTTCTGTTAGGTTCTTGTTTAGCCCCTGAGGGATTTGGGAGCACAGAATTTATTTACTTTCTTAGCTACCTTAATCACTGGTTCCACAGAGAGCCCTGCATCTTGGCCAGGTGGAACTGAGAAACTTTGCTTTCCAGTCTGGATTTTTAAGAGAATTAGGTACAGAGCTAGTTTGAGGATCTTTAAGAAGATACATACTCTGAATGATTACAGGCAAAGTCTTTAGACAAGGAATGAGATGGAAGACTGGACAGTGCTTATACATCTTTTAAGTTCTGTTGGTGGGGTTTCTTTCTCAGTCTTAGAATTTATAGAAAGCGTTATTCTTACATTACTCTTTTTTTACCTGGTAGAGCTGGGAACAAAAAGAGAAAGGGATATAGAAGGAACTGCACTTGCTGAGAACATGCCTTGTGTCAGAATTTGTTGTGTATTATAAAGAGTCTCCTGTCTTTCTTTACAATAGGAGCTCTCGTGGCGTAGTCTGGAGGGAGTTCCATTGCCAATCCAGAGGCAAGAGGCTCGAATCCACCAGCAGCTCTTCAGGAGGAAGCTTGATAGCCTCCTTCCATGTGATTTACCACCTCTGGAAACCTGCGGAGCCTCAGCTGTGATGTGCTGCTGACTCAACAATGAGTTATTGTTGTTTTTGTTGATTGCCATTGAGTTGAGCATGACTCATAGCGACCCTATGAACAAAGGGCCTGAAGCCTTTCTAGAACTATTTTTGTTTCACCAAGTTCATAGAGTTTCCACTGGGCATGTGGTTTAGGAAGTGGATGCCACTTGGATGAGAGTTCCTTTTTTTTTAAATTTTTCTACTAGTTTATTTACAAAATCCAAATACAACTTTGAACAAATTCTTTCAATTTCCCCTCACTCTTCCACCCATCAAATTGTACAACCCAATGATTAATCCCTTCTTTGCCCTGCACATCCACATTCTTCTGCTTCCAGCCTCTCCCACCCCTCCTGGATCCTTATGCTCACACTTTGAAGCAGGTGATCTTAATGCCATTTTATTGATGAAAGAACTGGTTCCAAGGGTGAGGCAGCTCACCTTAAAACAGAGAGCGTGTGGCCAAGTGGGTATTGTTCATCGGCTGGCCTGTCTCCAGAGCTCCAGGCCGTCCATCGTTCTATGTGACCTCCCCTGTGGCCCAGTCCTTTGGTTTTCACACTTGGAGTTCAATGAAGGCCAACACTTGGCCCCACAGAGAAGAGACAGACTTTCACAAAGTAGCAGGCTCTACTAATTTCGTGTGGGTTTTGGTGAAGCACAATTTTTGCTGTGTTGAAAATTAAAAATGAAATTGTTCGCTAGTAAGGAAGCAAGTGCCAGCTTTGCTTATTGGGTCATCGGGCAGTGTTAAAGGGCAGTAACGTCACTCATCCCATCTACTGAGTCCTCTCCGCTAACTTGCTGATTCCTCCTGAGCTCCTTTGGGGGGATGTGAAGGTAACTGAAAGCCTTTTCTCCTAGGCTGGCATCATGACTCCCACCCTGCCCGTTCACTATCCCCTTCCTCTAGGCTCTAGCGGGATGTTCCTCCCAGCAGGGCATTTGATGTGGGCTTTTTCGTCATGATCTCCATGTTGCCACTAACTTAGTTACCACACAGGTTTCAGCTCAGACTTCTCAGCTGCCTTCAGGGAAAGTTTCTTCTTTCTTTTATGTTCACATGTGTCCTCTTTCTATCTATCTTCCCACAAGCCTTAATTGGCCCAGATAAGATTTGGATTTTCCAAACAACTTTCCCATGTCCTCTTGTTTTTTTGTTTTTTTTTTCTTCTTCCTTCTGCCCAACAGAAAGTGTGAAGCAAACAAATTATCTTGAAATGCTGGAGGTGAGGCATCAATTTAAACATTCTCAGGCGCTTTTGATTTTTTGTGTGAAAGGTTCTGTGCTCACCCTCTGTGACACTGGTACTTAGTAAACACTGTGGTTATGGTTTTCTACTCTGAGAGAGTCTTAGGCCTTTCTGTTGCTGGGAAGCATGCCTGGCTGCACCCTGTCACTTTCCTTTGCCTCTGTGGTAAGAGCTCTGGGGTTAGAAAGTACAAGACCTGAGCTTTATGTGTTGACTTTTGTCTCCTTGTATCATGAATTTTTGAAACCTGCTGCCTAGGACAATACCTGCCACATCCTAGGCACCCAGGAAGTATTTGTTAAAGGAGGTGTGATTTGGGGTAACCTTACCTGCTTTTTTTGGACTTAAGGCACCTGTGAAATTGAGAGATTGGCCTAGAGTTCCTTCCGATGATTGTCCAGTCTTGTAAATGCCCGGCCCTGGCATTTCAGTCCTCTTAGTCATTTACGTTCTTGACCCCCTAAGTAGACTCTGGCATGGAAAGCGTAGTGTTTAACTTTGCCTTTAGTTCTGCCTTTCTTCTGTTTTCCACATATCTCCCGTCATGCTAATCCTGGCAGAATTATAGTTGTGGAGAGTTTTGTTTTTGCGTGTCTTTGGGCAATCTTGTCTTAATAAGGGTGGCAAGATCATTCTACTGTTTTCTACCCCCTGAAGAGCTCTCTGTGTGGCTTGGCACCTCTTTCTGATGCTGAGACATCATTTATTTGTTGACTTTAAAACAACTTATACACAGACGAGCAAAAATTATTGCAGAGTGGAAAATGAAGATGGGGGCAAGGTTGTTCTTTGTCTCCGACAATTCTGTCATAAGCCCTGCTGAACACATTGTGTCTCTTTAACGTCCTGTAAAGATAGCCAAGGCTTAGGTTTCATGGCCACAATGCTTTCTCAGTGACTGTATATATCATAATTTTTACGTACACTAACCACAGCGGAACATATGACTCCACTTCTATGGTCATGTTTTCACAACTGATTTACTGGGTTGACTGTGACATTTGAGTCTTGGCACTGTAGACCAGGAAGAACAACAACACAATGTGAGGAGATCGGCCACAATTTTTCTTTTAACCCCTATCAACCCTCCCTCCTCAATGACACTGCTAATAAGAGCTTATGTTCGGGTAGTGCCTCTAAGTTCTCATGGATTGGGTAGGACACATCCTTCTAGGCCTCGCTTTTCTCATCTGTAGAATGGGACTGAATACTCCCTTCTAAAAAGGTTTTGGTGCTGGTGGAGGTTGATGTGCACATACAGCATGCAAAGAGCTTGTCTGTGTTTAGGTGGTTAATAGGTTTGTGCAAAACAACTTTCCTTGTCTTTGCATAATGATTACGATTATGATGATGTGAATTTTGATCAGGTTGGTGAAGGACCCACCGCAAGAGAGGCCCTTTGAATGCCACGTCTTCTCTCTAGGTAATCGGTTTACACAGTTGCAATTTCAGCGACAAGTTCTTTTCCTTGTGGGTGAGCCACAAGTGAACCAAAAAGCCAAAACAACAATAACAACGAGAGTGGTTTAAACTCAGTCGCAATGGCAGAAGCAGAGGCGCCATCTGCTTACACAGTCCAGCTTGCACAGGAGGAGTTTCTTTTACTAGTAACAGTGTTTCCTCCTAAAGAGGAATGTATGTTTCTAAAAAAAGCCAAGATTTTATTTATTTATTTTTTTTAAAACCTGTTTTTTTGACCTGATAGTATTGATGTAATTAATGAGAATCAACCGAGGATGAGGCATTTCTGAAGATCTGCACTGGTGAATGAGTAAGATATAAGATGAAGAAAGGTACCTAATTACTATGCAGCCCGTGATCTGATGTTCTATTTCATGGGCTTTTTTTCTCTTTCATTCATAACATCTCAGAGACGCACATTTCACTGGGAGAGATTAAAAATGCCTGTTGTTAGTTCAGATTATTTGCCGCGCTCTTTCTCCTCCTCTCCTGACTCAATTCCATTGGCCCTCTAGACGCTGTCACACTTTTCCTCAGTCAGAACTGTGTCACGCTGTGCTGACAAAATGTCCCAACGTACCCGTTAATGAGCATTGTCATTTTAAGCATGAAACAGTTTAGCTAATGATTTATCTCTTATACTGCGGCACTTGGGGCAGCTGTATGATTTACCTCTTTAGCAAGTCAAGTGATTTCTTTAACAAAATGTTAAGCACAGATGGGCCATAAGCTGTCAGTTAACCATTATTGTGTCTGCATCTGCCGGCTCTCAATGCACTGTTTTATGTATTCAGCCACTTACTTAGCGGCAGCTCTGTGAAAAGCCGAACTTACTCTGATTGGCAAATAAAATGTTCATTTGTCTCTTCTTCCTATTGTTTTGTTTGGGGAACACATGTCAGCAGCCCCATTACCCAGTTCATTAACGCTCCCTAAGGACGTGATGGCCAGCCCGTGATAAGAGGGCAATTGTGCCACATATGGTCAATAATGGCCTCTCTCTTGGCAATTGTAAATAAACGTCACTTGGCCCTGTTCCTTTTAGGAGAACTACTGTTTCCCTGTTCCCCTTCAGTGTGCAAATTACCTCTCTTTACTCTCAGCAGTTCATCCAACCCCAGGACAGGAGAACTTAGCTGCCTGCTTTTAGACTGGGGACGTTTACTTAACAAGACGAATAGCCTGGCTTTTCCTTTTAATTATGACTGACTTTTAAGCTCTTGAGGCGGGAACGTCCTGATCATGGGAGCCTATTCTTAGAAGGCTGTTAGCTGATTAATTAGTTAACTAATCAGCTTGCCTAATTGAATACTGACACATTTTTCTTGGGGGCTTTATTCTCTTTGAAAGACTGTGGTGACACTAAGTGTGGAGTTTTAAAAAGCTATTACTTTTTGTTTGTTTGTTTGTTTCTAAGCTAGAAATAATTTTAGGTGAGCATGGATGTGGGGACAGTAAATGTGACCTCATCCTTCTCTGATGATTCATGCTGGGAAAGAAAAGACTGCCACACACACAGCTACTTTCAGACTCAGATGGGCACAAGCCTCAAAATAGACTGGCTAAGAAGGCTGAGAGTTCTGGTGGCCTTGTGGAATGTTGGGCTGCTACCCTACTGTGGCCCCCTCTCTGGTGGTTCGAACCCTCCAGAAGCTAACAGGGAGAGAGATGGGCAGTCTCTCCCAGGAGATGGACAGCCTTCGGAACCTGTCACAGGGCCAGCTGTGAGTCTGTTCCAACTCAATGGCAAGACCCGCCCCCACTCCCCTAAGTCCCCTTTCGGACTTTGGAAGACACAAGAGTATTTTACTTTTAACACCTTGGCGAATGCATTTACTAAATCCAGTAGAGTCCCGATGCAGAGTGACCCCAGATAGAACCACTCCTCAGGGCTTTCCGAGAATGTCGGAGCCCTGGAGGTGCAGTGGGCCTCTGAAGGCCTGTAGCTTGAACCCAGTAGCTAGCTGCTCCCTAGAGGAGCTCTGGTGGCCTAGTGGTAAGAGGCTGTGCTGTAATCCCAAAGGCAGGAGGTTTGAATCCACCATCTGCTTCATGAGAGAAAGAGGAGCAATCTCATTCAGTGTGATTACTGCCCCTGAAAACCCGCTGGAGGGTCAGCTCTGAGTCGGTCCTGACTCCAAGGCTGACAGTAACAACAAAACAACAATAAAACAACAACAACAGCCAGTTCTTAGTAGAAAGATGGGCAGGCTCCTTTTTTTTTTTAAGATTTATAGGCTTGGAAACCCAACAGAGGGTCCCCGCCAACCAAAATGGATGGTGAATTCCTTTGGGTTTGGGGGAACCATGGTGATGCAGTGGTTAAAGCACGCAGGCAGGTCTGACCTACCTTATGAGCTGATGGCAATGGTTTAAAACATTGTTTTGTTGTTTTTTAAACAAGAAGAGCTCAACCAAGCCTTTCTCCTGTAGAGCCACTGGTTGGGTTTGAACTACCAACCCTTTGGATAGCAGCTGGACACTTAAACTATTGCACCACCAGAGTTCTTCAAAGAAAACTATTAGTAGAATGGAAATTCATGGGAGAGAAAGTGTCTTTCCCCTGGCTGCATTGTAGGCCTGTTGTTCCAAACAGAGGGCCTTGCATATGACTAAGGATATGGTGGGGGCTGTCATGTGGTGGATGGAGATCTCTCTGAAGGGAGAGGATGACTGGAGTCTTAGGAGATGGGGGTGAGTGAGGGCCAGGCAGCTCTACACCTCGGAGGCAGCCCGGTGGCAGTGCCCTCTGCCCAGGCTTGTCAGCCCTTATCTTAAATAAACACCAACTGTCTACACAGTCCGTTTCCAATGACTCCAGAGCAGAGCTCAGGCCCTGAGCTGCCCTCACAGCCTGCCATATTCAGAACCAATCTGTATCTCCTCCCAGGGCGCGGGCACTCAGGGGGCTGCTGAGTGTCAGGGTTTATTTGTGCTATTTTGATTAGCACCAACCTGGCAGGAGCTTATTTTCCCTCTAATGACCCCGTGCTGGGAGCCTGCGGCTGGGAGGGAAGCCTGGGTCAGAGGGGAGGGAACAGCACTCCAGTTACTTACTTCTTGGGCCCAGCCTGGTGTTGGGGTCTGCTGGGTGGGACGGAGGGCAGGGCCGGCCTGGCGGGGCTTCATCAGATCTGAATAGTGTTCCTTTTAATTAAAGTAAAAACACGATTGACCAACCATGCTGCCACCCAACACCTTCTACAGGTGTCCCCATCCCCACCTCTCTGTTCTGGTCCTCTCACTCCTGTTAACTTCTGCTTAACGGCCCCCAGGTGTCTTTTCTGTGCTTTGTATTAACTGTTGTCTCTTGAATCTCATTTGGAAACAGGAGTGGTATCCACTTCCTGAACCACACGTCTATGGAAACGATGAACTCTGACAAATGTCGATGGTTATAGAAAGGCTTCAGGATTTTTGTTCACAGGGTCTCTATGAAGGCAATCAACAACAACAACAGTGAATCTCGTATAGCCTTTTTTTTTTTTTCCGTTGAAAAGTGGAGGACTCAAATGTAAATTGTCGACTATTTTAGTTGGTTTGAACTCCCATTTTTAAAAGTAGAAACCTCCCCATGGGCCAGGCTGGCTCTGTGCTTGCCACCAATCGCCCTACCTTTTCACACTTGCTAAGAAGGTTGTGTGGCTGTACTTCTGGGGGAGAAGTGGCCCCCAGCTCTCTGCTGGTTAGTTGGGAAACCCCGCTTTCTGCTTATTGGCCAGCAAACCAACACACTCCACATCCACAGTTCTGGGTCAATTATCTGGAGAGTTGAATTCGTTGTTTGCTAGGTGGCCAAATATTTTATTTTGGTTAAGTTATCTCTTTACTAGTCTCAGCACAGAGATGATTTAAAAGTGTTTTTAAAACACTTCAAAAAAATAAAAAAGGCCCTGATTCCTTGTGAGCTGGTGAATTAATGTGGGAGAGAAGCTTCCAGGTGGTGAGGGGTCTGCACTGGCTTGGATTAACCCCTACTGTGCATCCATTCCAACCTCCCCCGGCCCCTCCCTCGGAACCCAACCTCCCCTTTCTCATCCACTCTGGCTTTCTTTGTGTCTCCTCTGTCCTGCTAGGCAGGTGTCAGAGCCCTGAATGCGAATAAATGCCCCGTTGATGGATTCCACAGATGGAGCGTGGAAATCGCCAGAATAGGCCTCAGCCACAGGCCATTTCTTGGGATCCAACAAAAGCCTCCCAATAAGTCAACAAAAATCCCAAAGATCACAAAGGGAAAATGTCATTTGTCATTTACTCGGGGCCTGTGAGGGAATATCAGTCTTGCTTTGCTCCACTCGGCGTTCACCCGAGTAAACATGGGCGGGTGACTCGCGTCTTCCTCGGTGTAAAAAGGCCACTCTGAGATCAGGATGCAGTTAGCTGTCCGTGTGCCCTTAGTGTTGAATGGCAAACACACCAGCACTGGAGACCGGCTACGATTAGCCAAAAATAGGTGCATCAGGCTTTGAGTTGATCTCTTAAAGACCTTCTGAGGAATAACAAGAAGAAAAGAGTTTGTTGTTCTTTTATCAGTGAAACAGCTTTGAGTGAAAATGTTGACAAGCGTAGCTCAGAAATATTAGTACGGAGGGAGAGAGCATCTGATTTGCTATGAAATTGTCTTGGAGCAAAGGAACAGAGAGTTTCAGTCAGGGAGCCCAGCCTCAGACGTGGGGGACAGGGGAGGGGCAGAGAGAGCTCCCCACCGCCTCCCTAGAAACTGCCTTGTTTTATACATATATATGGGGCAAACACAGAGTTTAAACGATTGTCCTGTTTTGATTCTTTAATTGTTCAAATGGAAGCTCTTGCTGAGAAGAAAGACAATGCGCCAAATTCATGCTGTGGAAAGATTTTGTTTCTCCATTTCTTGCCTGTCTCCCCATCTCTGAATGATAATGGTCTGGAAACCAATAATTATAGAATTCCATGTGACTAAATCCCTATAAAATTGAGGCAAGATTTCATGTGTAATAGCGTTAACTAGGATGAAGTATTTCCTGAGGCCACAGAATAGGTCACAAGGGGTTAAGAGACAAAGACATCCACTCTAATTCTGTAATTCTTTCTTTAATTAAACTTCATGGTGCGCCTACCAGTGGTAATGCTTCTGCCTTCTCCCCTCGCCCCGTTTTGATTTTCTTTCCGAAGGAAGAATTTGTAATCCTGTGGAGTATGATGGCGGCTTTATCTGTGATCCCCCTCACACCTCCCACCCCCCCATTTTAAACCAATCGTGTACATTTTACCAAGTTCAATCTTGGGAATTAATGTGAAATCATTTGGGTTTGTGAACAATTTCACTCTGAAAATTTGTAATTAATCTGAGATATGAAAAGATGAAATGAACTTTTGTAGAAAACAGGGTTCAATCATGCACGTATGGTAATGAGCAGTGACACTTCGCCCGTTCCCAGTCTGAATTTTCTGTTGACCAAGTTAAGATTATCTCAGTATGTTTGGAGCATTTTTATTTTTTAAAAATAGAGGCAGCATTACGGGTCTTGATAGCTTTCCATTAAGATGTCTTTAAATGTCTTATATTAAAAACATGCCAAAAAAAAAAGTTAAAAAGATATAAAATAAAAGGTCTGTTTACCTGCTTGTCGTCAGTGGAAGGTTCCACACAGATTCTGAGTGTTAGGACCTAAGGTTTGTGATGGTTCATTTGGAACTGCAAGTGGTCACACAGACTATTTTCATTCCTTAACAGATAGATCTATCCAACATCCTGGCAAGTAGTTTGTTTTTTACTGTTTTCTTGTTTTAAAAGCGTTCCTGAAATATAGAATCAGTACATGTTCATTTGAATTGAACTCAGTTGGAAGAAGATTTAGTATGCAAAAATGATCCAATTGTAATACTGCTACAAATGTCATCGATTCTGGAAGGCTTTTAAAAATTCAGGATTAGTGGTAGCAATGGTGGCAGTGAGGGAAATGATGCAGGGAGTCTCAGGCATTGATGACACTGAGTTAAACTAATGTACAAGGACAAGAAGAGGTGAGAAGGGTGTTTTGTGAGCAGTCAGGGTGCTTTAAATCTGATGTGAACATGGACTGGGAACAAATATTTCGAAAGCCATATACTATGCATTAATATGGATATTCTTATGAAATTGCAACTGGCATTTAAAATTTGGAGCAATCTCTATTTAATGGATTAATAAAGCAAATTTTATTGATGCAGACATGTGTAGGCTATGATTGTATAAATTAGGTAGAATTGAAAATCATCCTGTAATATGAAGACTGGACAATAGAAAAAGTTGACCAAGATCATACTCTTTCTAGCTGCCTTATCCAGGTAATTTATTAACTCATTTAGGTAACTGGCATGCTAATGCTGTTTACAGATGCCAGCTCACAGCGTTAGATATCCCGTTAGATCGTTTCTTTTAGTTGAGCTGTCTGAAATGAAATGAATAAATTTTTATTTCTATGTAGCATTTAGCAATGAAATGAGATTTTCCATAGTTAGTATCTCATTTGTTCTAGTAGCTTGAGTAAAGTTGAGTGTGTAAAATAGATTAACCCCCAAAAATGGTCTCTTCTGCACTAGCCAAGGGGCATTTAAGTGCTGGACTTGTTCTTGGTAAAAACAGATTGATTCATGAGTAGGATAATATTGAGTCAAGTTTTATGCAAATAAGGAACTTCATTTTTATTGGATGGTACAAGAAATAAGAGTTGTTCTCTAAACTGGAGAAAGGTCTTTGGCATTTAATCTTTAGAAATAGCTTACCCTAATGGATAGATTCATCTTGAACTGCTGACTTCATGTATTTTTATGCCCACATCTTTTGGGGCTTAGAGATGAGAAAGAGTTAGAATTAATTTGTGAGACTGTGGGCTTCATAAGGCCAGAAATGGGCAGTTGGTTCAGATAATTTTTCAGTGGAAAAATCAAACAAATAATTTCCTGTCTGTCTTCTGAAATACTGGATGGTTCTTTTTCCATTTAGTTGCACCCTTTAGAATGCTTTTGAGTAAACAGTCTAGAAACAGAAGTAGTGTTTCGTTAATTTGTAAAAGAAAATTTTAGTTCTGCTGGTAAAGGCTGGTGGCCTAGGGACAAGAAGCTGTGCTGCAATCCCGAAGACATGTTGTTCGAGGCCACCAGCTGCTCTGAGGGAGAAGGATGGGCAGTCTCCTCCCATACAATTAACTGCCTCTGAAAACCTGCTGGAGGGTCAGCTGTGGCTCACTTCCAACTCCATGGTACACAACAACGACAACATCATTGGACTTTAGATCATTTGAATCTTTCCATGCACTAGTTTTTGGTAGTTCCTCACTTTTCTTTTTAAGACAACAGTCTTCTTTGGAAAACTTGTTTATATTCCCCAGAAAATCCATACCTTTTTAACCTGTATGCAGAATAGGTTATCCAGGAGGCTGGGCTGTATGAGGAGAAGTGTGGCATCAGGACTGGTGGAAGATTCATCAACAATCTGCATTATGTAGATGACTTAACCCTGCTTGCTGAAACTGAGAAGGACCTGAAACACTTGCTGCAGAAGGTCAAGGGCTGCAGCCTTCAATATGGATTGAGGCTCCATGTCAAGAAGACAAAGATTTTCACCGATGAGCCAATTGGCAGCATCAGGATGGATGGTGAAGAGATTGAGGTTAACAGCTTTAGTTTGCTTGACTCCATAGTCAACACTCTTGGCACCAGCAGCCAGGAAATTAAAAGACGTATTGTTATGGGAAAGTCTGCTGTTAGGGACCTCTCCAAAGTACTGAAGAGCAATGGTGTCACTCTGGAGACGGAGGTGCGTCTGATACAGGCCATGGTCTTCACAATCACTTGTTATGCGTCAGAGAGTTGGACAATGACTAGGGAGGATAGAAGGAGAATTGATGCCTTTGAGCTGTGGTGTTGGAGAAGAGTATTGACTATACCATGGACTGCTAAGAAAACAAACAGGTTCGTCCTGGAGAAGGTTAAACCAGGTTGTTCCTTGAAGGCAAGGATTCTGAAGCTTCATTTGTTGTACTTTGGACATGTGGTCAGGAGGGACCAGTCCTTGGAGAGGGACATCATACTTGGGAGGGTAGAGGGGCAGCACAGGAGAGGAAGACCCTTGATGAGATGGATTGATACAGTGACTGGGGTAGTGGGGGTAGGTGTGTCAGAGACAGTGGGATTGGCACAGGATAGAGCAGGGTTTAGGCCTGTTGTACATAGGATCACTATGAATCACAGGTGACTTGACAGCACACAGCTACAACAACAACAACAACAACAACAACAACAACAACAACAGTTTTTGGAGATTCACAGGACTTCGCAGTTCCTCAAATGAGATTCTGGAATATTTGAAAGGACAGAATTCCCATTTTAAAGATGTTCGATGGGTATAGACAAAGTCCTCTCATTCTGTGGTTTCATTCATTGGAACTGTGGTGATTAGGCAGAGGGACTAAAGGGTCCAGCAGTGCCAAGGGGAGAGGAAGGCTTTGAGGACACAGAGTTTAACTCTTGGGAATGCTGATTGTCAAGGTGAAACACAGTGGTTTGGACCACCTCTAGCTGTTAATCATAAATCTAAGCAGGCCTTTTCTGCAGCAGCTAGAGCTGCTTTTGATTAATTGACCTGACAGTGTACGGCACATCATATTTACTTGGGAGGATTTAATAACCCTGGAGACTCCCAAAGGAAACATGAAAATTTCCACATAGTCTTAGACTAATGGGATCATAGGAAGAGAAAGCCCAAAGGTCTAGAGTTTTCACGAGCAATGAAAACTTTTGGTGAGCCCTTAAGTGCAGTTGTTTTTCACCTGAATTGACTTGAGAAAGGGCAGAGGGCAATCGAAACTGGAAGTGTGGAAGCAAAACATTTCATGGGAACTTACCGTTTTCTTAGGGGGAAAGAAATGCTTTCTTTCTTGGGGGTCATGTTGTTATATCTTGAAAAGACACAAGTGAACGTGACTTGTTTTTGCTAAGTTGTTGCTGGAAGTATTGTATTGTAGTTGGGTATTTTTAGAGGGAAAAGAATTAAACTTGAAATCTAGTGTGGTTCCTAATCAGTATTGTTGGTATGAGTCACCTGGAAACAAGTTAGAAATACAAGTTCTTGGGCCAAAGCACTAATGAGATTTAGCGGGTGATCGTGATACTCAACAATTATGCACAAATTATGATTCATTTACTGTGGCTTATGTTTATCCACATGTGCACATATTAAGTTACATTGGTAACTTGAAATTTATAATGCAATGCATGTTGTTGTTGTTAAGTGCCGTTAAGTCATAGATGACTCATAGTGACCCCTATGAACGAAAGACTTGTACACTTGTACAACTTTGGTCATTTCTCCATGTTCATAGACTTTCTGGAGGCAAGCTATTTTACAAGTGGATGCCACTCCTGCTTCCAAGCTTATTTTAATCGGGAAGCTCCACCAAACACTGTCCACCATATGCAATACATAGCATATTTTTTAGTCCATTGATACTCCTTTAAATATTCCATCAACTTTATTTTTAGATTAATGCTAAAATATCCTATAATAAGGTTTACACTAAATAAGACCATTTCGTGTTAAATTGGGTAGCATAAATACATGTTGTTGTTGTTGTTTAATGCCGCCGAGTCGTAGATGACTCATAGCGACCCTATGAACGAACAGCCTGAGTACTGTTCATACATAGAGTTTCCGGAGGCAAGCCATTTTTGGAAGTGGATGCCGCTCAGCCTATCATAATACCTCATAATAATATATCATAACCCTTTTTTGATTTTTATGGACAATTATTTATTTGCAGGTATATATTTCCTTATAATATATGAAGAATTATTAGTATACTGTAATGTCCCAGTTTCACAGGGTCTGAGTAGAAATAAAAATATAAATATATTATAACAAAATTCTGTAGAATCCTACAGTGCTTCCACAAGAAAAAGACTAATAACCCAATTTCAAGATGGGCAAAAGACGTGGAAAGACTTTTCACAGAGAAAGATATTCAGATGGTCAACAGACACGTGAGGAAATGCTCAAAATCACTGGCAATAAGAGAGATACAAATGAAAACCACCATGAGGTACCATCTCACCCAAGTAGCAGTGGCAAAATTTAGCAGGACTGCAAGCAGTTATTGTTGGAGAGGATGTGGAGAGATTGGAATTCTCATACATTGGTGGGATCGTAAAATCATACAACCACCCAGAGGTCAGTTTAGTATTTCTTAAAACAGCAGACTATAGAAACTCCATATGACTCAGCTATTCCATGCCTAGTAATATACTTCAAGAAAATGAGAACTGAGATACAAAGGGAAATTTGTACACCAGTGTTCATATCAATATTATTTACCATCGCAAGGACATAAAAGCTGCCGAAAGGTCCAACCACAATCATAGGGACTGAGAAATTATGGTATATTCACACAATGGAGTACTATGCAGCATTGAGGAGCAACAATTACTACAAAAAATACCACAAACTTGGGAGAGACTGGAGAGCATGACGCTGAGTGAAGTAACTCAGTCTCATAAGGACAAATACTGCATAAGACCATTATTGTAAAAATAGAAGGATAACTAGTAAAATGTTTAAGGGGGTCCAAGGAGGGAAGGTGTGGGAGCAGAGAGGTGAGGATGGGTGGTGGTGGTGAAATCACAGGGTTGCACCATTGGTGAACAGAGGGAGGAGTTAAAGGAAATGGGAAAGATCTGAAGGGTACCTGAAACGATGGGGGTAATGGTGGGCATAGTCTGATGGTGATTATTTTAGAAAATACAATGTATGGGAATAATTGTATGAAACATAATGTCAGTGAAGGAAAGTATGAAACACACACACAAATCCCCACTATATACATGAATGAAACACAATGTATATGAATACTTGCATAGGAATAAAAAAACCCCCCTCAAAAATAGATGTATTAAAATGTTAGTAAACTGGGAATGATATCTACATATATCACTTTAGATGCATATTAAAAATTTACTTTTGGCGAGCTCTGGTGGCCTAGTGGCAAGAAGCTGCACTGCAATCTCAGAGGTGCGCAGTTTGAATCCACCAGATGCTGTGCTGTAGAAGGAGGAACAATCTCCTCCTGTACCAGTCAGATCTGATTTGACGGTACACACACACACAAATAATGAAATAAAATAAAAAATTTAAAAAATTACTTTTATTTTTATTATAGTTTGTTTGAATGACAAAGCAGATTAATTTTCCCCTAGAAATTAATATACATTTTACTCCACAACATTCTTTTTTAAAAATTTTATTTTGATACTTTTAATGAACATTTACCGAGATTTTGGATTTCCATTTATTCTTTGATGCACTTCTTCTCTCTCCACCCAGCCCTAACCCCCACCCCAGCAGTTCACTCCTCTCTTTGAAAAGTAAAAGAAACACTTCCTCCCTGGTACACAATCCCCCCGCACCCCTCCCACTGCCCCAAGTACATTCCACTATGCAACCTTAATTGTAGACTCCTGTGATAACCATAATACCCTATCATATATCGCTTTTAAATTATTCTCTCCCTCATCTGTTTCAGTGCAGTATTCACAATTTATCCAGTTTTTCTCAGTCTTACCTCAACCCTGATATCAGTGCCATTTTACAGCAGTGGCACCATGCAGTATTTATCCTTTTGCTACTGAGATATTTCACTCAGCATAATGTCCTCCAGGCTCACCCATTTTGAATAATATTGCATGAGTTCCTTGTTTTTCAATGCAGCATAGTATTCCATTGTGTGAATATACCACAGCTTTTCTACCCATTCGTTTGTTGATGGGCACCTGGGTTGTTTCCAGCTCCTTGCTATTGTGAACAAAGCTGCTATAAACATGGGTGTGCATTTCCACAACATTCTTATCTATGTCCACAATGTGACTGCAGTCCCACTTCTTCCTTTAATTCCGTGACTACTTCTTTAGTGTTCTGATTCTACCCTTCTTCAGTGATATTATCCTAATGACAATCCCCTTCTTGTTTGTATATTGTCTTTCTTGTCCCCCTAGATGTGACTTTAAAGACGGGACAGCTGGAAATTTATGACATCAGTTTATGAAATCTACTGGAATGGAGGTTCAATAGGATGGAGCTAAGTTAGAACTTAGCATGAAGGAGAATTAGGAGTCTTGGAAAGACCATGCATTTTGCCAAGCCTTCCAAAACGAGGAGTTCTGCTGTCTATTTGGAGCCTGCTGAGCTGCTAACCCTCAGTGCGGCATCTCCCAGTGAGCTGACTCCATAGCAGCGAGTGACTGAGCAAGTGTGAGGTCAATGAAAACAAAGAAAAACATGGGCAGAGAGAGGACAGACCAGGGCTACTTTCAGGGGCATATGTCTCTGGTACAATCTCAATCTATTCACCATCCATCCTGATGCTGCCAATTGGTCCAGTGGTGAGAATCTTTGTCTTCTTGACATTGAGCCTCAATCCGTATTGTAGGCTGCAGTCCTTGACACTCTGCAGCAGGCGCTTCTGGTCCTCTTCAGTTTCAGCAAGCAGGGTTGTGTCATCCGCATAACGCAGGTTGTTGATAAATCGTCCACCAATCTTGACCCCACATTTCTCCTCATAGAGCCCAGCCTCCCGGATAATCTGTTCTGCATATAGGTTGAAAAGGTATGGAGATAGGATGCATCCCTGGCATACACCCTTCCCAATTTTGAACCATGCAGTGTTCCCTTGCTCTGTTCTGATGACTGCCTCCTGGTCCAAGTATAAGTTTTGCATTAGAACGATCAAGTGTTCGCTGTACATAGGGTTTTCAGAGGCCTGCTATTTCAGAAGTGGATGGCCAATCCTTCTTCCTAGTCTGTCTTAATGTGAATGTTCAGATTTAGAGAAGTATCAGACAGACCAGCAAGTTAAAGGTATATCCCTTATTGTGGAGTTAACTTTAGCACATAACAACAACAACAACAACAACGTCTCTGGTGGTTTACGGTTTGAATCCACCAGTTGTTCCAAGGGGAGAACGATGGGCAGTCTCCTCCTGTGTGAGTACATAGCCTCTGGAAACCCTCAGGAGGGTCAGCTATGTGTTGATTTCAACTTAATGGTACATAACAGATAACAAAGTGTCATGGGCAGATGTCCACAGTACTATGTTCTGAAGGGCTCAGGGCTTGGTTTAGTGATCTGCTGTTGCCATCTTGAATTTCATGGTAATTTAAATTTTCCACTACAGTTTCATTTTCCACTGTTGCTAGGTGCCATTGTGTTGACTATGAGTCATAGTAACCCTTGGAGCAAAATATGGAAAACTCACCCTGTGCCCTGTTACTCTCACAGTCACTGCCATGCTCAAGGCCAGTGATGCAGTCATTGTGCTGATACATATCATTGAGGGTAATCTTTTCTCTGACCCGTCAGTTTCCTCAACATGAGGTTAGAACTGGTGCCCCCTGAAAACATGCCAACAGGATGTGAGGTAGAATGTCACGATTTTCACCGCTAAGTAAAACTCTAATTATTCCAGTACAAATGTGTTTTGCTCCTTTGTCAGTCCATGGTACACTCAATACTCTTCAGCAACATCACATTTCAAAAACATCAAGTCTTCTTTGGTCTCCCTGATTCATTGTCCGGCTTCCATGGCGCATCATCATATGATACAGAAACAGAATATGGAAAGTACTATGGCTTTGTTCAGAGACACTGTAGTTTTTAAACTGACATCTTTGCTTTATACTTTAAACACTTTAAGGAGGTCCTTGACAGCATATTTATCCAATGCACTGTATCTTTTGATTTCTTTACAGTTGCAACTGCTAGTGTTAGTTGGAGATTCAAATAAAATGAAATCATGGACTACTTCAGTCTTTTCTCCATCTATGATGATGTTGCCTGTTTGTCCAGCAGTTTGGATTTTCTTGATGTTGAACTCTGAAACTCATTAAGTTAGGCAGGGTCCTGAGCAGCAGAATGAACTCTGAATCCGAGTTTAGGGACCCTCTACTAGACTCTGCCTACGTCTTCATGGTGCTGCACTTGAGCTTTACATCAACAGTGCATAGACTCTCTTGAAAGCATTTCCAAGCATCTGGCAATAAGACGCTAAATAGAAACATGATTCTTCTTACAGCAGTGATATTGCCTTCATGCCAAGCACAGTAGGGTTTGATCTTTAGCGTGCTTGTTGACTGATTATCAGAAGTGTGTTGCCAGGCTTTGCTTCATAGTCAGTCTTTGGCTGGAAGAGTCCCTGAAACCACATCAGTATTACAGCAACAACCTTTCCCTGATAAATTGGGGATGGCCGTGCAGTGGGTAGAAATTGAACTCAAGCTTCTTGCACAGAAGGAGAATTCTACCTCTGAATTGTCATTGCCCACCTTTCTCCCCACCCCATCCCCATATGAGTTTCAGCATTTACACATGTATGTGGATCCTAGGTGAAACTATTCCTTAGAAAGGGATATCATGCTTGGAAAGGTGGGGACTCAGCAAAAGAGAGGAAGACCCCCCAATGAGGTGCATTGGTAGTGACCAGAGCAGTGGGCTCGAGTTGATCAGAGATGATGAAGATGGTACAGGGTGGGACAGGATTCAGGTCTGTCGTTCAGAGGGTCACTATGATTTGTACTTGACTACATTTAACCATGACAGCACCATATGTTTATTATTATTTCTTTTTTAGACATTGAGCCAATTTTGAGTTTAAAATATTTGTTTACAGATTTCCTGATGCAGAAGGTGCTGAAAAATGTATCGGGCACTAAAATAACTGCCATCTACTCTTTGGCATGAACGGAGTATTCACTCAGTGCTAAGTATGGGGGTTGTAGGCATGAAATAAAGCCTATCCCCCGTTTTCTAAGAGCTCATTCTTGACACACTTGGATAGCAGAGAACAATTATTTCAGTCTGGGGCAGGGAAATGGGGTCAGAAGAATTGAACTATGATTCAGTAATGTGATATCACATTGAAGACACTGAAGATGCATGTTAGATAGGTTTTGCTGCTTTATGAGTTGGTTAGACTGTCTTTTTTCAAAAATTCAGAGTCGTTCACTTTTTTCTCTTGTGCTTTTAGCCTCAGCGCCCCAGTCAGATGAAGGCTCCGACATCGATTCTGAACCCGACTTACCGCTGAAGAGGAAGCAGCGCCGGAGTCGAACCACCTTCACGGCAGAGCAACTTGAAGAACTGGAGCGAGCTTTTGAGAGAACCCACTACCCTGACATCTATACCAGGGAGGAGCTGGCCCAGCGGGCGAAGCTCACCGAGGCCCGGGTCCAGGTACAGGCAGCAAACATCCCTACCCTGGTTCTACTCCAGACACAAAAAGGAAGTGTCTTCTTTTATAGAGTGTGGGGGTCCCTGCGGAGGATAGACATTTTTGGGTGCTGAAGTTCGGTACCTCAAATCCATCCTGGGCCACCTTTAGAAGAAAGACTTTGTTATCTCTTGTTGACAAATCAGTCACTTGAAACTCTATGGGATGAAGTTCGACTCTGACACACACGTGGGATTTTCATCAGTTGGAATCAACTTGAGGACAGTTGGTATAAAACTGATCATCTGAAGCATGTTTTAAATAAAGAAAGTAAGAATGTCAAAAGGGATGACACTTAGGAGGACACACACCATTAGAACTTGGTTAGGAGAATTTACTGGGAGATGAGTATCTTGTGCATGCATGTAGTTCATGCTGTGTCATTATTTCAGGAATCTTTATTGTGTACCGGTCACTGCATGGACTCTGAAAGAGGAATATGAGTAATAGGAAAGAAATGATGAATGATTATTCTGTGCCAGACATTAGTCAAAGTGCTTAAAACCCTCCCAAAACTTAACCCACATAACTGTTACACTGCTACTGTCTCAATAGATGAGAATAGAAATTAAATCTATTTAAGGAGTGGTTCAAAGCTATGTGTGTATTAAGTGATAGAGGTAAGTGACCTCACAGATGTCATTTCTATGGTTGTCAATTATGACAAAATCCTGTCCTTGAAGGATTTTATCAGCCAGAAGTATTTCAGATGCTACATTTAAAAATATATTTTAATTTATTTATTTTTCATTTCAACAATGCTACATTATTTTAAAATAGTTTTGAGTTATTACTACTTTTTTAACTCTTAAAATGTATCTGGAACCCCCTAGAAAAGTCTATTTTGACAGAATAAGTTACTTTAGAGTAAGAGAATAAAAAAAAAGAGAGAGAGAGAAAATAATGAGGATGGTCAGGTGGTTTAGCAGTAAAGAATTGCAATGCCAACCCAAAGGCACACGGTTCAAATCCACTAGCTGCTCTGTCGGAGAAAGATGAACAATTTCCTCTCTTGTGATTTTAAAATAGCTAAAGGGTCAGCTGTGAGTCATTCTGACTTTATGGCAAACAACAACAAGAAAATAATATTTTCATTTTTAATGACAATACTTCCCCTCGAGCTAGTAAAGCATTGTGTGAAAGATTATAAATGTCTTGGTTGTCGTTGTATGCCATCAAGGTGATTTCACCTCAGAGCAACCCATAAAACCGCCCAGTGGGGTTTTCTTGGCTGTAATTTTTTTTTTAAACCGATTGCCAATTTTTTCCCCTTCGTACAACTGCCAGGTATGTTTGAACTATCCACCTTTTGATTAGGGGGCTAGTGCTTACCAGTCTATGCCACCAGTACTGGTAAATGTCTGGGAGCATCTTGAAATTCATTACAGCTTCAGAAATTACCTTAATGGAACTGTATCCTTTCTGAACACAGATTTTCTAGTCAGTGTGTCAGTGGGCACTTTACCAACTAACGCCAAACTCACAGCTAGTGAGTCGATTCCGATACATATTAACCTTGTAGGATAGAACAGAACTTCCCCTCACGGTTCCCAATGCTGCAGACTTTTAGGGAAGAAGCAACATATTTATCCCACAGAGTAACGGGTGGGCTTGCACGGCCAACCTTTTTGGATAGCAGCTGAGCAGTGTAACTCCAGGTACTGTAGGTAGTTACCTTAGAGTGGATCATCTGTCCTGTGGAGCTCATGAATGACTTCTATTTTTATAGAATTTTACAGAAACAACTTCTTGCTCACGGCTAGTGAGAGAGATTGTGTGCTTCGGTTTGATTTTCCTGGTGATCACTGCAGTGCCAGGAGAATAAAGCAGTGATAAGTGGATTTAAGGCTTTTCTCTCAAGGAATTACAGTTTAGTGTAGGGAAGACAGTAAACATACAAATAACAAAAGCAGGTAACAGGAATGTTCTAAAAGTGGCAGCAGAGTATAGTAGAGTTAAGAGGAAGTGAAGAGATCTTGTGATAGGTTCAAGGAGAAAGCTTTGATCTAAGATGATGATAATAATAATAATAAACACAAAAAACATTTACTTCAACAGAAGCAAATAAGGAGGGTGGTGAAGGTGCTGTGAGCTCTTAGTGTTGCTCTCTCTGTCTGCAGATAAAAACAGGGGGAGACGTGGTGTAGAAGACATTTTTAAACCCTTTAGTTTATACAGAACCCAGCATTCTCATCTGACTCAGTGAATGTCAGAGGATGGTAATAATGGCCCATTAACTTTGAGCGGACATGGGATCAATCCAATAAAGAGCGCTTCATATTTTTCCGTACGCTGACCTCCTCTCCGAAGCAGAGTCCTCATTAATGTAACAGCTGTCTTAATGTGGCTTTAACCTAGTGACACTTTACATTCCTCATGGCTTCTTGGGCTCCCTTGAGACCCATCATGTCACACACCACAGCTATGATCTACGGCCTGACAAATTCCCTAGAACACCCAGCATATGGATCTCTTACTAACTCAGCAGGAAAAAGAAGAGAGTAGTTAATCACTGATTAAAATGCCAGAACAAAATCCTTTCGTTTTTAGAAGGATCTGGGAAAGCAGTAGCCGAGTCAACTGTGTTTGAGTGATAGCCATAAAGTGCGAGTTTGTTTAATTTGGGGCACCTGGGAAAAGCGAACATTAAACCAAGAAACCCCAAACCACATCTTCTCTCCTTTTCTCTTTCCCCCAAGGAAAAATATTTTTAAATACTTCTAGAAGAGATGAGATGAAAGCTAAAATAACTTAGGTCTTTTTCCAGAGTTTCACAAAACTGTTTGGACAGTAACTGTGTTGTGTTATCACAGCCCCATCTGAGTCCACAGTCTAAAAATTGTTCTGTATCAGAAACTATTTGGCTAACTCACTTTTTGGAAGATATTACTAGGCAAATAATCACAAACATCACAATTTTATTGGTAAGAATGACTTATAAATATTTATGAGGGACAGAAACTTCAGAAAATAGTCCGTTTATGAAGTTGACGGAGCAGGCAAGAATCATTTTTCTTTAATTGCTAAGTTATTGGGTGACAGGAAGGAAAGATATTTGTGGAAATAATGCTTAAGTGGGAGTCAGAAATGTGGGGTTTGATGCTGACTTGCTAAAAAATGTCTTCTTACAAAAGATACTTAACTCCTGCTGCAATCCTATTGAGGCTCTGTTATTATTATATCATGTAAAACCCAGGACGAGGTGAGATCAGATGATTATGGACCAGCAGGAAAATGATAGCCTCGCCTCAGGAGATCTCAGACACTGGAGATATGTGCACAGTATTTTGTATTTCTGTGTGTTTGTGTATGTTACTGCATTTGCACCAGTATGAGTGCTGACTGAGGAAAGAGCCCTTTGTTTTTAACCTCTTCTCAAATGCCCCCTTCCTCCAAATCAAACATTATCAGATTGCACTGCACAAACTCTCAGACTCTTGAAGCATCAGCAGTTTGAGAGTCTCAGGGAAGCCCAGTGCTGACTGAAAGTAACTTAACAGATTTGTATGGTCCACAAGTTAACACAAGTATGAATATTTGGCTCTGTGTCCATGGACTGCCAAGAAAACAAACAGATTCATCGTAGAGAGGATTAAACCAGGTTGCTCCTTGGAGGCAAGGATTCTGGGGCTTTGTCTGACATACTTTGGACATGTTGTAAGGAGAGTTAGGTCTTTGGGGAGGGACATCATGCTGGGTAGAGTAGAGGGACAGCGCAGGAGGGGAAGACCCTCTAGGAGGTGGATTGATTCGGTGACTGGGGTAATCGGGATGGGTGTGTCAGAGGCAATGAGATTGGCATGGGATAGAGCAGGGTTTAGGGCTGTTGTACATAGGGTCGCTATGAGTCACAAACGACTCGACGGCACATAACACCACCACCACCACCACCACCAACAACAACAACAACACCAACACTCCATAATAAGGAAAATAAAGCCCCCGGTATGGTCTAGTCTATAGCTAGGTTGATCCTGTTTGTTCTCTTAGCTGTCCATAGTTTTTCAGTACTTTTTCAGCACTTGAGCTCAAAGGCATCAATTCTCCTTTTATCATCCCTAGTCATTGTCCAGCTTTCTGATGCATAACATGTAATTGAGAAGACTATGGCCTGGATCTGGTGCACCTTAGTCTCCAGACTGACATGGTTGCTCTTCAGTATTCTGGAGAGGTCCCTGACAGCAGACTCTCCCTGTGCAATTTGTCTTTTGATTTCCTGGCTGCTGGTACCAAGAGTGTTGATTGTGGAGCCAAGCCGAACTAAAGCTACTAACAATCTTAATCTGAATTACCTAAAATTGACACTGAGTATACAGAGAATGCCTTTTACAAGCTTTGAATTGTTGTTGCTCGTTGTTGCGTATCATCGAGTCGGAACCGACCCATAGCTTACCCTCCGGCGGGTTTTCAGAGGCAGTCAATCACATGGGAGGAGATTGCCCATCTTTCTCCCGCAGAGCATCTGGTGGCCTCAAACCAGGCACCTTCAGAATTGCAGCACAGCTTCTTGCCACTAGGTCACCAGAGCTTTCTAGGGGATACCTTTCAGGTAAACATGAGATGATGCCAGCATCCTGGCCAGTTTTTCTTGACCAGTTCTGAGATTCCAAGTAAAGATGAATTGGGAGTCCTTTCCTCCTCATTAGCCAGGCTTTAGTATGTTAGGTGGTCCCTGGGGAGCTGTGTTCATAATCCAAAGGCAACACCTCTCTTGCAGTTCAGATCTCTTGGCACCTCCTCAGGAGAAGGATATGCAATCTTCCTGTGCAGTTTACAGCCTCAGAAACCGATGGAGGGTCAGCTGTGAGTTGGTTCCCACTTGATGGCAGTGAGAAGTTTTTCTTTCTTGTTAGAAATATTAGCTGTATCTTTGATGAGTTTCAAAGCCTAAGGGAGAGAAGAGCTGCTGCTTCTCAGTTTGCCACTTCAGTATATTTTCCTTTCAGTGACCGCCCTCGTCCCGGTCCGCTTACCAGGTTCCAGCAGGTCGTCTAATGAGTAGAGAGTTCCACTTGTAACCCAAGAGCATGTGGTTCAAATCTCTCAGCTGCTTCAAGGGAGAGAGATGGGCAAACTCCTTTTGTGCAACTTACAGCCTCTGAAAACCTGCTGGAGCTTCAGCCAAGCATTAAGTCCAAGTTGAGGGCAAAGAGTGAGTGAGTGTCAGTAGGTTCTTGAAGGTGCAGAAGTCAGGGATGGCCAGACGAGAAGAGAAAACTAGCTAGATGAGCAGCTATGGCAAACCAGCCTTTGCCAATCACGGATTCTCTCAGGAAAAGTCCTATGGAGTTATTTGGCCTACATTTAAGCAACTTTTAAGTTCCTTTCTTTGGAAAACTCTTGAGCTCTGTACTCAAGATTTGCTAGGTGACGATTTGCTTTCTGTTTCACTGTATTTTTTTAAACCCAGCTCCTTATAGGCCACTGTGTCTTCAAGACTTCTTTGTATCACTTTGGAAAAAAGAAGAAAAACAAACACCACCTCATACTAGCTGTCTTTTGCTTTCTTTGATTTGGAAAACATTTATGGGACGTGGTAATGTTCATTTTATTTGTTTTGTGAACAAAGAAGAAGAGTAAATTAACATGCTTTATTGTTTTTAGGGTAGTTTTAAGTTTCTAAAAAAGAAAAAGTAAACAATAAGTATAGAAAATTCACATGCCCTTCCTTCCTTGTTTTTTCACTGTTTCTCCTAAAGTATCTCAAGTAACCACTTACAGATTTGTGATGAATCCAGCCATTTTTTGGGAAAGTGTTTCCCTGTGTCTAGCCACTGTTGTGGGATATTGATGAGCATCTCCTATTATTAGGGGTGCTCTGGTGGCCTAGGGGATGGAGTTGAGTAGCAGCAACAGCATTAGTTCATTAGGATTCACTTCTAGGGTTGCACACCAAGTTCTGTGTTGTTTTTAGGTGCTGTTGAGTTGAACGTGACCCATAGCCACCCTATGAAAAACGGATCTGAACCCTGTTCTATCCTGTGCCTCCCTGACAATCTCTCACTCACTCACTCGAGCCCTTCGCTGCAGTCATTGTGCCAATCCAGCTGGCTGAGCGTCTTCCTCTCTTTTGCCACCCCTCCATCTCTGCCACCGTGATGCCCTTTTCTAGGGAATAGCATCTCCTGGCAACATGCCTGCTGTGTGTGAGAGGAAGCTCCCCTTTGCCTCCAAGGAGCACCCTGTCTGCACCTTCTCCACGACATACCTATTTGTTCTTTTGGCAGTCCATGGGATATTCAGTACTGTTCTCCAGCACCACAACTCAAAGGCATCGATTCTTCGGTTATCCTTCGTCATTGTCTAGCTCTCAGATGCACAGCAAGTGATTAAAAAGACTGTAGCCTGAATCAAGTGCACTTTAGTTGTTTTAAATGTGGAGCACTTTGAGATTTTGCGTGTCATCCTTGCACAGGGAACATGCTAATCTTCTCTGTATCATTCCGATTTTTAGTGTATGTGCTACTGAAGTGAACATGCACTTTAGTTCTTAAATTGATGTTATTGCTTTTCAATAATTTGGAGAGGTCCCTGGCTGGAGACTGTCCCAGAGCAACATGTCTTCTGATCTCCTGACGTCTGGTTGTTATTGTTGGGTGCCATCAAGTTGACTACGACTCATAGTGACCCTGTGAACAAGAAATCGGATCCTTGTCCTTTCTGGCACCATGTTCATGGTCTTGGATATGCTCAGACTCATCGTGAACGGTCACTGTCACGGTCACTGTGTGTCAGTCCATCTTCTTGAGGCTCTTCCTTTCTTTCTATGATCTTTTACCCTTCCTGGCATGATGCCTTTTTCCAAGAATTGAAACAATACCCGGAGTATGTGAAATGAAGTTTCACTGTCCTTGACACACTGGTCACACTTTTTCTACGCCAGTCTTGTTTGTTCCTTTGGCAGTCCATGGCATGTATGTTCAGTACTCTTCTCCAACAGCAAGATTCAAAGGCATTAATTCTTCTTCTGTCAACCTTATTCATCGTCCAATGTTCAGATGGCTAAGAAACAACTGAAAAATACCATGACTTGGGGCAGACACACATTAGTCTTTAAATGGACATTCTAGCTTTTTAGCACATTGGAGAGGTCCTTGACTGCAGATTTTCCCAAGGCAACATGTCCTTTGGTTTCTTGAGTGATGTTATGATAAATGTTGATTGTGGATCTGAGTAAGATGAAGTCCTTGACAACTTCAGGCTTTTCTTCATCTGTGATAATGTTGCCTATTGATCCAATGGTGAACATTTTTGTCTGCTTGATATTGAGATATAATCTATCTTTAGTCTGATCTTCTGCCATAGTTGGTTCAAGTCTTTTTTCCCCCCTACAGTTCTATGAGTTTTGAAAAAGGCCTACTTTTCTGTATGTGAGCTCTGGTGTATAGTATGTTACTTGTGCTTCTAAATGAAAAGGCCAGTGGTTTGAATCCAAGGAATCAAGGTGAGAATATCCTTCTGTAAAGATTTATAGCCTTGGAAACCCAATGCAGGGTTGCTGTGACTTGGAATCAGCCTGACTGCAGTGGGCTTATTTTGCTATTGCATCTGCCATCATAATGTCATGCAGAATTTCCCTAAAAGTCCCTGTGATCAAAGACATTTTGGATTTACAAAATTGGGTTAGGTGGAGTTGGAATGCACTTTGGATAATACTGTTGTTGTTAGGTGACATCAAGTCAACTCATAGCCACCCTATAATCAACAGATCTGAACCCTGTCCTATTCTGTGCTGTCCACACACCTCCTGACACATTAGAGCCCACTGAGATGGTCACATGTCAATCCACCTGGTCAAGGATCTTTTTCTCCTTCACTGACCCTCTACCTTTCTGAGATACATATCTCTCTCCAGGAATAGTCCCTCCTAGCAACACACCTGAAGTATGGGAGGTGAAGCTTTATCATCTTTGCCTCCAAAGAACACATTGGCTGTACCCTTTCCAAGACATATTTGTTTGATCTTTTGGCATTCCATGGGATGTTTGGTGCTCTTCTCCAACATCACATCTCAAAAGCATCAATTTTACCCTCTGTCATCCTTATTCATTGACCAGTTCTCAGATGTATAGCAAATGATTAGAAAGACCATGGTTTGAACTAGACACACTTTAGTCCTCAAACTGACATCATTACTCCTCAATAATTTGGAGAAGTCTCTAACTCCAGGCTTTCCCAATGCAATGCATGCATCTCCTTATTTCCTGACGACTGGTACTAAGGGTGTTAAGTATAGATATAAGCAAGAGGAAGTTGTTGACAGTTTCAATCTTTTCTCCATCTGTCATGATGTTGCCTGTCAATCCAGTGGAAAGAATCTTTGTCTTCTTGACATTGAGACGCAGTACATATTGAAGGCTGTATTTGATCCTCTGTAACAAGTGCTTTAAGTCCTCCTCATTTTTGGATAAAAAGCAGGTTGAAGTTGATGGGGAGATCAAGCATAGCTACTACCTGGGCAAATGAGACTTGGTTAATTTATTTAAAATTTGCAGAAATAATCAGCACAGGGATATTGGAAACATGCTGTGACAATGGTGAAAGTTAAAGCTGTCTAATTCTTTGTCAAAGGTCTCGACAGCAGAATCATAACTATTAATAGAAAGCTTGAATGACTTATGTTCATATTAGACCTTTTGAAAATTCAGCTCTCTTCCAAGCCCAGTACATAAAGCTGGAGGTGTGCTTCACATAGCTTGGTTTGGTGAGGTCTGCAAGACCCTTTCACCTGAGCCAGGTGCACTCCCTCAGTCTTAAGGTACTAACATAGACCATGACTACAGCATGTGACTACATTAAAGGGTACTCAGGAGTGAACACAGTCACAGTTTCTCATTCCTAACCTCCTAGGCTGTTTTGATCTGTTCTAAGCACTTTTCCCAAAAATGGTTTTCCTGCCCTGATGCCTCTGGGAGTCATGTTAATAGACACTTGGACTTGGAGGGAGAAAGTGCAACTGATGTAGCCCTGAAATCAAATGCGGTTCTTGGTTCTATTATCCTAGGTGGTAATGTATTAAGTTAAATAGAATGTTAACTCATTTATGTATCAACATGGAGAAATATTGACTTACCTTCTTTTCCTATTCCAAAGTTAAATGTTAATAATTATGGGAAGTTCAAACAGCTGCTCTGACCAATATCTAAAAACAATGGCTACAGAGCAGAGAAATATTAAAAAAAAATTGGGACAAACTCTGGCGGCCTAGTGCACTACAATACCGGAGGTGTGCAGTTCGAATCCACCAGATGTTCTGCTGAAGAAGGAGGGACAATCTCCTTCTGTATCAGTCAGATCCAATTTGATGGTACACACATAAAAAATAATAATTTTTTAAAAAAGAAAAAATATTGAATTAATCATCACAAATATTTAAGTAGTTGCCTTGGTGGAGTATTTATTAAACTAAGCTTTCCTCTTCCAGAAGAGAGGGATTTCTTCTTTCTTAGAGGATTTGACTTTAAAAAAATTGACAAATTATATAATTGCCAGCAGTATTTTATAAAGAAATAAAATTTTATTTTATTATCTGAAATTGAGTTGGCCCACAACTCATGGCAGAAGCAAGCACTATCTGGTCCCCCATGACCCCCACTGTCAGTTGTGGATCGAATCGTTTTGGTCCGTATGGTTTTCACTGGCTGAGTTTTGGATGCAGGTCTCCAGGCTTTTATTCCTAGTCTACCTTTATCTAGAAACTCTGCTGGAATCTGGCTCAGTAGTAAAGTAGCACCCAGGCCAGCACCACAGTGAGAGCTTAGCTGAGCACAAGGTTCCTTAGCTGGCAATTGAACCGGGGTCTCCCATGTGGAAGGTGAGAATTCTGCCATGGAACCATCATTTCCTCAGCATCCCATCTTTTATGTTCTATTCTCTGATTCTGGAACATGCATTTTCTTACCCTGTACTCTTTTGTAGTACTTCCTCAAAATTCTATCCAACCTTTAAAAATGAGCTGCAATTCTCTCTCCACCCTGAAGTTTCTTTGTATCTTCTATGCCCAATGAGTAATTATTTTCGACTCCCTTGAATCTGCTACGAGCTTCATGAGAAAAGGATTATAGTGTTTTGTTCATGCCTGTTGTCCAGAATTCAGCATAGATAAAAAGATGCTCAGAAACATTTTGTGGACTTGAACAAGGTTGCAAATCCCTCCAGTGCAAGGATCCTGCCTTACCCAGTCTCTTTAATCTTCTAGCTCTCAGTGCTTCCTCTACAGTAAGGCTTTGAGCAGCTTTTGCCTTAGAAATGAACCCTCTGCAGTCAAGCGTGTTCTAATTCATAGCAACTGTTCGTTGGTTCCGAGGCAGCACATCTTTACTGGAGGATCGGCTCAGAGCAGCTAGTGGGTTAGAACTGCTGACCTTTTATTTAGAACCCTGGCATGCAATAGACTGCTGCACATATCTTTAATTGGTAGAAGTCTTTTCCAATTTTGGGGAAACACTCTGTGTGCACCTTGAGAGAAATCCCAAAGTTCTCTGCATAAACCTTGCAGATTAGGGTGAGATTACGAGGGTGATTAAAGACCTTATACGTCAATCCACAATGCTTAGATGTTCAGTTACATTTCTAGCTGATCTCATTGCCTTTTTTAATCCTTCTACTCTTAGGATACCCAGGCTTTGAATTCCTGGAAGGCACTGAATGTATCTGATTAGTACAGCAGTTTGCATTGAGTAGACGTTTCAAGCTATTGTTGAAAAAAATAATAAGTGAACTAAATATTTAAGGTTGGAAGCAGAAGTGGCATCTACTTCCCTAATAGCTTGCCTCCGGAAACCCTATGAACCTGGATCAAGGATGAAAGTCATGCAAATGTCGAGGACTTTCATTCATAAGGTCACTATGAGTCACGTGCGACTCAACGACACTTAACAACAACAATAAAATATTTAAGGCGTCTTCCTAACCCAAACACGTTATTGTTCAAATATTTCTCACTTGGGCATTTATTCTCATTGATTAAGCTCCACTCATTGGCACCAACTTGGAACTGAGTCATAGCTGACTGTCCATCGACTTTATGACCCTGCAAATCTCTGGAGGAGACTATGGAGCCACTGGTGGTCTCGAACCACCAGAGTGGGCTAGCCTTTGGGTTAGAGCACAGCTTTCTCTGAGCAAGCCTATCAGAATTTCCTACTATTCCCGTTGAATCCAGTGCAGGACCTCACACTTGAAAGACTTGGTAAGGTGGCCCTTCCTCTTCTAGTGCATGGATGGAGCGGTACCAGATTTATGCATAGACTGATGGCAGAAGAGCAGAAAGAGACTGATAGAAACGTAAACAGAAAGACTCAGTGTGGAGGTTAAGGCTGAACACAGAACATGAGCCAGGTGGGGTCAAGGGATCCTTGGATCCTTCTAAGATGCTGTGATACATGAAGTTGGCAGTTCCTGCTAAGCCACCCCTGCTTATGGCCACGACAGGGCTCATGAGGGGAACCGCTGCAGGACTGCAGAGAGTCTTTGAAGCCCCTCTGCTGACCTTGAGATTGAACTTTCCTCTCCCCTCCCCCAGGGGTTCTTTCCAGCAACACAGAAGGTGAAAGGCTCTTGCATCTCTTTGCCCTGTCAGTAAGGGGCCTTTAATCTGCCTTAGCATGAAAAATTCATTAAGAATGTACTATTATTTCATCAGCGAGATCCTCAAATTTTAAATTAAATCCATAGGTCTGGTTTAGCAACCGCCGTGCAAGATGGAGGAAGCAAGCTGGGGCCAATCAACTGATGGCTTTCAACCATCTCATTCCCGGAGGATTCCCCCCCACTGCCATGCCGACTCTGCCAACATACCAGCTGTCGGAGACCTCTTACCAGCCCACGTCGATTCCACAAGGTACAGAGGAGGGTGGGGGAGGATGAACATTGGACTGCCTTCTCTCCTACGGGGTAGTCCTCCTAGGATGCTGCCATGATGATTGTCTCTATGCGGACTGTATCACCTCGGCACATCTTGAATATACCCATTTACCATGTTGCAGAAACATAGTTTGTTTTCTGGCCTCCCTGAGTCTCTCCAGAGAAATTGGCTTGTCGTGTAAGCTGATTGCATGATTCGATCTTGAAAGCAACAAAAGGAAGCCAAACAGCCATCCTACATAAACACACCAATTTGCTTTCTTGTGTTAAATTTTCTCCCGAACATTTGTTCTTTAGTCTGCAGTTGTTTGCAGACAGAGACACTGATAGATGTTTACTGCCTGTGGCGGTAATAGAGCGATGGGCAGTTTAGAAGAAGCAATTCTTTAATAGTATGCAGAGGTGAGTTGGGATCACGTTACATGATAAGGCTTCATTTTTGGATTAAAAGATAATATTTGAGACATTTAAAATGATACGATTTCATTACCGTCTAGGTACTTGTTTACTTGATAAGAAATTTGAGATTTAGGATTTTGAGTTGGGTGAATCTCACCTTTGATAGATGATACGCAGAACCACAGTAGTCACGGGATTTATGAAGGCAATTTCTACCTTGAAAGTCTGGGTGACTTTGTCACGGGAGTGTATAAATGAGTTATGCTCTTGCAAACTGTGTGCAGAGATGTGGCTGTGTGTGTGTGTTGGGAGCAAGCCTATAGGAAGAGGTTAGGAAGTGCAGTGTGGGATTCACATGTGATCTGACCAAGACTAGTCTGGGTATGAATTAGATTAGGTGTGTAATAACAAGACACAACTGATGCCTGTGACTTGTGAACTTTTGCACTGAGCTTGCTACAAAGGAACCTTATGGCCGACAATCTCCTCCATTGCAGCCGTGTCGGATCCCAGCAGCACCGTCCACAGACCTCAGCCACTTCCTCCGAGCACTGTCCACCAAAGCACCCTTCCTTCCAACCCGGAGGGCAGCTCTGCCTACTGCCTGCCCAGCACCAGGCACGGATTTTCCAGCTATACGGACAGCTTTGTACCTCCGTCCGGGCCCTCCAACCCCATGAACCCCGCCATTGGCAATGGCCTTTCACCTCAGGTCAGTCCCGCTTTTCCAGACAGACGATTTGCTGTATACCAGAACCAAATAGTCAATTCCCCGAGGCAGGAGTGTCATGCATTGCCAAATTTAAACCATAATGTATTCTTTATACGAGCCACATGATTTCAGTTTCCTGGTTTCCTTTCTCTCCACCCTGCCTACTGGCTGCATCAGAAATTGTAGCTTCGACTTAAGATCCAAGTGACTTTTAAAAAATGCAACCATGGAACCTTTGTGTTTATACTTAATTGTCAAGGCGTATGCCATGTGTGATCTCCCCCATCCCTCATTCTGGGCTTTGGTTAAGAAGCTCACAAACATTGGAAGGGATCGCCCCCCTCCACCCCGCCTTTTATGGTATTTGGTCAGCTGATGGGCTTGTGAGCAAACACACCTCATAAGAAAACACGAAACAAAAACAATGGGAGAGGAAGCCAATCAATTGTGTGGAGTGAGACCCAGCTGATGACTATGCAGATCTTGAGAGTAAATGAGTTATAAACGCACACATTAGGGGAATTACTGCTCTTTGGGAATATATAAATATTTGAGTATCATAATTGTTTTTTTAATTTGCATTGGACTCTGAGCTTTTCTTGGGAGAGCATATTAATAAATTGCCTTGATTGCATGTCAGAGGGCTGGATAAATTTCCTACATGTGGCATCTGTCTAAGGTTGACATTATTAGCAGTTGTTTAAATACAGATCGCCTGATTTTATTAGAGTGCATTTGGCCCAGGTGGTGAGAAGAGCTGCCCACGAAATTTGGAGAAATGTCACACAAAGGAGCTGCAATCTATAATTACAATCGGGAATCTCTTCAGGGCCAAGAGTGAGAGTTTTAACAGCTTTATCTTTTCTCAACCCCCGTCTTCCTCTCGGTGGCTAGAAAAACAGAGAGAAGCTCAGAATGACACAAATGAAAAGTGAAAAGACAATTATCCTCAATTACACACTAATCACGGACTATCACTGCTGCCCAAACACCAAGAGGGCATCCTAATAGGCAGAAAATGAGATTTTAATGGCACAAAGGGTGGCCAAAATAACGACTCGGATATCTTTGCCTTCTTCGTTTTCTTCAACTTGTGGTTTGCATCTCGGAAGTGGCCTTCCTAGGCTCTGCTCAATGGTGATAACTCAGAAGCTGAAAAGTTCAAAGCCCTTGGAGTTGAAAAGACTGAACAGCAAAGGCAATGAAATAAACATTTCTGCCTAAAGGCAAACGTTCATACTCCACCCTCCCTCCCCCTTTTTTTGGGTAACAGTAAATGTAATTAAGTTTCATAGATTCCTATAGCACATCCTGGGATTAAAAAGAATGAAAATAAGAGAGAGCCTTAAACTTCAGTTGGAAAAATCGCAACATGAAAACAATGACAGTGTTTCTTACGGGACTTTCATAAATTTAATTTTCAAGTGCTGGCATTTGTGGATGTTATTTTGCAGGAAGATCGGGGACTTGAATGCACAGACTCATCTGAAAAATGGTTAGATTCAGGGGCATATCCGCTTCGGTTATGCTCCAGCAGGGACTTCAAAAGTGGTTATCTCAGCAGCTTTTAGCAAGTTGTGTTCGGCCGTGGAAAAACATTTTGTGAACATGATTTAGTTAAAAGTTTTAATAAAAGTCAATTCTGACCCTAACAGTTCCTGTTCGGTGGGAGCTGGGATTTCTGTGGCATGCCTTACTGCCTTGTTCAAGTTAATCGTAATCCAAATCACAACACCCACCTACATTAGAGAAGTGAATAGCTAGTTTCTAGTAGTTATATACACACACATTATCTCGTATGATACGTGTACTCTCCTCTATTATGTAAGAGTTCTGTGAGTGGAACTGTTGGATTTTGATCATGAAGCTGTTAATCCTTGATTCAGAGCCTGGCTATGATTTCTGGGTTGGCGGTAGGGTGGGAATCTGTCCAATATCAGGCAATGGAAAATTCCACTGGCCACTTTTCTGGCATTTCTTTACTATGCTCTTATATATTATGCTAATTCCCTGCTTATTATATTGCAGATATCCATGATAGTCTGCTTACTAACACACGTTTCTGCCTCAACCAGCACAAGGAATTAATGCTTTGCTACTTCTTGTAGTCTTCCCAATGAGTTAGCAAAGAGACAGAAATGTGAAGCTTTGCCTGACTTTCTTAGGCCAGCGGAGGATGAAAGACAATGAGTAGAGTATATTACCAAACATGTTCACTGAACAACACAGGAGGAGAACTGGGGTTACAGCTCAGACCTCTCGAGCCTTTGGGATTGACCACTTCTCAGGAAGGTGTCAACTTAAGCTACAGGGACCTACTTTTGCTTTGCTAATGTTCTTAAAAATGATTTGAAGAAATAATTTCATGCTAAATAGCGTGGTTCATCTAAAGAGAAAAGTAAGGAAAGGGTGCAGGCCCTTTTGTCACTGCTGAAATGCTAATTAAAGGAACCATGGTGGCATTATATTGGAATACTAACTGAAAGGCCAGTGGTTCAAACCCACCAGCTGCTCCTCAGGAAAAAGATGCACAGTCTCCTTGGATTTATGGCCTTGAAAACCCACTGGAGGGTCGCCGTGAGCTGGAATTGACTTGGTGGCAGTGATTTTGGCTCATTTTTGAAATTCTTATTAGTTCATTGGGTCTCATAATGCTACAAATGGAACAGATTTTAGGATTAAGAGTCACTAGGGGGTGTGAAGAGTCGAACATCTGACTGCTCTCTGAAAGTCCGGCAGTTCCATGTACTTCTAAAAGGTAACCACCTTGAAAACCATATAGAGCTGTTCTACTATCACACACACGAGAATACCATGATTTGAGACTGACTGAACAGTAGTTAGTTGTATTTTTTTTAGTTTTAGTTTTTTATGTTGAAGTTATTGTTGTTGTTATGTGCTGTTGAGTCGCTTGCAACTCATAGCGACCCTATGTACAACAGCCCTAAACCCTGCTCTATCCTGTGCCAATCGCACTGTCTCCGACACACCTATCCTACTTATCCCAGTCATTGAATCAATCCACCTCATAGAGGTCCTTCCCCTCCACCCTCCCAAGCATGATGTCCCTCTCCAAGGACCTGTCCCTCCTTACAACATGTCCAAAGTATGTTAGACGAAGCCCCATAATCCGTACCTCCAAGGAGCAGCCTGGTTTATCCCTCTCCAGGATGAATCTGTTTTCTTGGCAGTCCATGGGACATTTAATACTATTCTCAAAGGCATCAATTCTCCTTCTATACTTCCTAGTCATCGTCCAACCCTGATGCATAACAAGTGATTGCAAAGACCATGGCCTGTATCAGACACACCTTTGTCTCCAGAGAGACACCATTGCTCTTCAGTACTTTGGAGAGGTCCCTAACAGCAGACTTTCCCGCCGCAATACGTTTTTTGGTTTCCTGGCTACTGGTGCCAAGAGTGTTGACTGTGGAGCCGAGCAAACTAAAGCTGTGAACAATCTCAATCTCTTCACCATACATCCTGATGCTGCCAATTGGCCCAGTGGTGATAATCTTTGTTTAATTTTAATTTAATTTTAATATTTTTTGTGTGTGTACCCTCAAAGCATATCTGACTGGTACAGGAGGAGATTGCCCCTCCTTCTCCAGCAAAGTATCTGGTGGATTCAAACTGTGTGCCTCTGGGATTGCAGTGCAGCTTTTTGCCACTAGGCCACCAAGCTCCCCTGAGGTTATTATTTCTCATCTTCCTGTCTTATCCTTCTACCTCTTATTCTTTTGCCTTTAGTAGATAAACCACAGGAGATCCAAAGAGACTGTAGCCTGCTGAAGGCCACAGAGCTGAAGTGAGACTAGAACTTGGGATCTTGACTCCCAGCTAAGTCATCCATTACAACAGAGTTGGCTGAAGAAGAAACAGACTCCAGGGGGGAAAAGGAGCAGGGAGCTTGAGTTATCTGATTCCATTTTTCTCAAGTATTCAATTCTCAAGGATCTCTCAGCCCTTTTCTTAGGGATGGGCTCAGCTTTGTGAGGGATCGGAATGGAGCAGGGACTCAGGCAGGTCACATCAGTGCAATCTGACTGGGGTAGTGATGAGTTGTCATGAGACACGTCTGAGTGAGACATTCTAAACTGCAGAATAATGACCCAATCTTTCAGGAACTTTGGCCATATTTTTTTCTCAAGCTATCTAAATAGTTTGTAAACCATTTAAACATTGGCAAGTTACCTTGTTCTGAAATCAACAATTACGTATTGGGAATATTCCCTATCACACTTACGGGAAACTGAGTCCAACTCAGCATTGACATGTAAATAGCACACGAGTTAGTGCTTGAGCTTAGAGCCAAGTCTCTGTTCTGAGCATTACAAATTCCTCTGTGAACACAAATTACACCTTTGATTTGTGGGTCCTGAGAAGTTTTCCATGGGCTCTAATACTGATAACAACCTCTTTGATGGAAGCTATTTAAGATACTTTAATTATTCGTGCATTTTACTGGATTTCTTTGGTGTCATTGAATTTAATGTCTTGCTTACCATTGAAACCTAGAAATCATGAACCATAATAGGTAGGATTTGCAATAGGTTCATTGCTGCTGAATGGGTTATTTATTTATTCATTTTTGAAGTCAAAGAATTAATAGATAGCATGAGATTAGATAGCTCATTTTTCTGTATGGACCACAGGAGATTTTTGCTCCATGATGGTCAACCCGGGGATAGGATAATGACCTTAATATTTCCCCTGTCTCTGGATAGTGGTGATTATCTGCCTCACATAACTCCTTCAAGGGATGGAACTTGTGACAAGTGACCAAACACACTTTAAGAAGAAACTCATTCTACTTTAGCCAGGGCTTCCCCCTGCAGTAGCAGCCTTCTTTTGAAAGGCTGTGTTCTCTTGGTGTCGGGGAGAACGCAGAGCCTGGGGAAGTGTGGATGGTTTCCTTCCCTTCCGTACCAAGATGGTATGGACCCAGCTCTTGCATGTGCAGGAGGGAAAGGAATGCTGACTTGGACCAGGGAGTGCCAAGGAAATACTACCATATGCTCAAGACATGAGGCTAATTAACATTTGGCCCATATTCTACTCATTAGCTTTCCTTTGCATGAAATACAACCCTCACTGTTCCCCCACCCCTAAAACACACAAAGCACAATCCCCTCAAAACAAGGATAATGCAATTAACAAACTTTTATCATTTCATACCCCAACCCCACCCTATTTTGATAGACTCCACAGTTCTTTGGTGACAGCTTCTAATGATTTCTGGAGTGAAATGCAGGATCAGAGAGCTACACGATTTTTAGGAAGTTTTTCTATTGCTCTGTAGTATACAAAAGTGGGCCAAGTTGGCTGCATTTAGGGTTCATCAACCAGCGCAAATGATTCTTCAAATGTTTTGGGTTTGGTAAAACCGAAAACACATTGTGCCAAGCACTTTTCCTCAATTTTTCAAACTGTGTATTTTAGGGAAAATTTGATCCATATGGTTTTGATTCATTTACTCTATATCATTGACATTTTTTTTTTGTATGGAGCCATTTGATACCCAAGAAGCTTTCTGAGCCTTTGCTATGTTCAATTCAAGCACTTTCCTTCTTAAAAAGAGGAAGTCCTGTTTGCAACCTCAGAGGCCATAAATTTTGAGTACTCTCTCAATTCAGTGATACTTAAAAATACATTTGGTATAAATCTGGATTATTATGAACACATTTATGTTTAGAGCAGATGGGTAGAGTTGGGTTTCTAGTTTATGAGTGAAACCAATGACAAAAAAAAAAAAGAAAAGAAAATAGGCTTAAATTACCAAAAAAAGTTTGTTTTAGAGAATTTTAACTGTTCTTAATAAATCTCCATGGTAAGACCTATGTTCAGAAAACTCTTTTCATATTTTGGCCAGGTCTTGGGTAAGATGTAATTGAATAACCAGTACACCTGTCCTATTTCATGGATAATCAACGGGGGAAATATTCTCATAAAGATTTGTGTAGCAGCCTTAAAAGTGCTGGAAGAAATCTCTGATGTTCACTCACCACTCGGCACCTCAGGAATAAAGAGTAGGTCTGCAGATCTCATCAGGCTTATCTCTTACGTCGGGTTGAATCATCACAACCTTACGGTTGATGGGGTGTCCTCTCTGAAATAGACCCATGAAGGAGAGAGAGAGACTTTCAGATGAACAAGGTTGTGGTTAATGGCTTAAGATAGCAAGACTAACTTTTGTTCTCATATCCATTTCACAAAAGAAAACCTTTAACACTACCACCCACCCACTTGCTTTTAAAGAATAATATGAAAATTGAGATTATTAGTGTGTAATGTATGTAAATTGCATATTTGGTGTCAGCTACGCCTGTTAGTCTGCTTTTCCATTTCATGCATATATGTATTAGACTATCATGGTTCCATTTCAAATTAGATTTCAATTGCTCAGCACAGTTTCTTTTGACAAACATTTGTTAATCCTGAAACTTATTAGGGAGAAGCATTTAAGTGTTAATAAGTGTACACAGAACTCAAGACTGCTTTTGATTTTGCTTGTCTTCTTTGGACTGCAGTGTTAACAATGAGCACAGGTCTTTTAACAATTTACAGCGAGATGGTCATAGAGTGAAGGTGCAGAGGCTGACTCACGAGGGTTCAGCTTGCTGAGGGGCTGAGATATAGTCATTAAGAATGATTCTACCAGGTACTTTTTTGGCTAATATAGGGAGAAAATCTTTTGGACCATTGTGTAATAATTTCTTCACCTTCTCTTGAATTAGCGATGCCTGTAAAATAAGTAAGGTTTTCCTCGTGGCTGGGCTAGCTTCTCTTTCAGGAGAACTATTTTTTCTCTGGGCATTGTTGACCGCAGACACACATCCAGAAGCTCCTTGATGGTAAATCTTGTCGGGAGGCTGTTTGTTTAGTCCGTTTCACACACAGGTTACAAACCCTGGCTTCCACCTGCCATTTTTCACGGTGAAGAACCGGATGAGCAAGTGGCCTGCCATCCTACCCTTTCCTGATGGAGGTTATTTCTCCCTCCCTATAAAGGAATTTCTCCAGAAATTCATCTGTGGAAGGAAGGGAGAGATGGTTTTTATTCAAGAACTTGGTTGGGTGTCACACAAAGCTTGGACAAAGAGGGACTCTGCACAAAAATGGCAACCTCTCAAAATGCTTGAGTGTCTCTCTGCATGACTAGAGCACTGAAGCTCCCTCCCGAGCGTCAGAAACCTCTCTTGTTTACAAAGGCTCAGGACTGTTTGTGACTGCAAAGGAGCCTGTTTCAGTGTCATGAGAATAACTGTTGGCCCTGTGTGTGTTTCCATCCTGCCATATTAGGTTGTGGAGATGTTCTGCTCCATGATGAAAACATTGTTGTTAGCCCATTTGTTGAGTTGGTGTACACGATAATTGACCTGGTGCCTTTGGTTTTTGTGCTTAAGACTGTGGTTGCTACCCTTATAGACTATAAGGAAAGCCCTGGTTTATGTCAGCTTTAACCATAACTTCTTGAGTTAGTTATGTATCTGGAGAACTCGGAGAGAAACAATTACTTGGCCAAAATCTCCTTTCTGAAAGAAAGTGGGGGGGGTGGGGGTGGGAAGGATGACAACAGCCAGTGACTAGATATTACATCATGTCCCTGACATGAGCCACAAAAACCCCTTTTGTGCGGAATGAAATCTTTTCGCGTGCGTGTCTGTTGATCTAAAGAGAACATCTGTCAACTGTGTTCTCCTCTACCTTGGACAGATCAACTGCAACAGTGCCATGGGTTTTAGGCCCATTTGAAATTCCTCTAGCCATTGAGGAGGGGGAAGATTGAGTGTGATTGCTGTAACTGAGCTGCGAGGAGAAGAGTTTTTCTTTGTAGTCTGTTCTACACAGAGAAGCTGGGCTGGAGTCGAGTGTGAGGCCAGTGGTCTGAATCAACCCTTTATATGTGGTTGGAATGCAATGTAAAGCTTTTAATTTATTACTGCATTTGCAAAATGGCAATATCTACAGAAATCTGAATACTTGCATATTTATTCAATTAGGGGCTGAATGTGGGCTTTGTGCCTTGCAGACTTAGAAGACTTGATTCAGTCATTAGTTGTGTACTATTTTTTGTTTATTTGTGTTGTTCCCCCCCCCCCAAAGAATTTGTCTCTGCAAAACAGTCTGGGTTTCATCAGAGGTGTGTGTTTTCCAATGCACAGTAAATATTTAAAAATTACTCTTGACATTTAGCTAGAATTCAGTCAATTAGAGTTTCTGTGATTCATGATTGCATCGTCCGCACTGACCAATGGAAAAGACGGCATCGGGGCATTTTGCAGATTTACAGGGTAGGGTTACCAGACTGAAGGGACAGTTTTTCAGCTGGGCAGCCACTTCTCAGGGCTGAAGGAATTGAAAGGAGAGGATGTGATTTAATGAAACATATCTCTTTATTCTCCTCCCCCACCCAGTTAGAGCTTTGAACTGGCTTGAAGCCCTGCTGAGACCTTGCCTTTTCGCCTCCTGGATATACTGAATCTTAACAAGATTCCCTTGGCGAGTATTATGTATACTTAAAAAATTCTCAGGAGGGATATGAACTGAAATAAAGTATTTTAAAGCCCCAGACAAAATACTGTGCCTCATTCATGAGTTCGCATTAAAAAAAATGCCATTAAATAATTGCTTCTGTTCTCTGATTTGAACATCCTCAATAGAGCTGATCCTCTATTTGTTTGACTCCATGGGGAGAATTCTTGGTCAATGTAAAAACACTTTGTGACTTTTCCAGGTATAATTTCTTGTCTTAGCCTCTACTGGTAAGTTATAGTGTTTGTATCATATTAAAACACATACCATATTGTATTATCATTTAGGGAGCTACAGTGGCCTAGTGGATAAGCAGTTGTGTTGCCAGCACATAGACAGCCCAAAGGTTCGAATCCCCCAGCTGCTCTGAAAGGAGAAAGATGAGTATTCTCCTTTGGTGCAATTTACAGCCTCTGAAAACTTGTTGGAAGGTCGGCAATAATGATGCTGCTGCTGCTTAGCTTGTCCATTTTTCTCTTTGAGAATTCTAGAACAATTCAAAACCCCAAAACCAAACCTTTGCCTTCAAGTCGATTCAAACTCATGGCCAGTTCATGTGTTATGGGAGAGAATGATGTTCTGCAGGGTTTTGAGAATGTGGCCTTTTAGAATAGCGAGAGTAGTGCCCAGATCTTTCTTCCTAGGTAGCTTTGCTGTTATTGTTGTGTGCTGTTGAGTTAGAACCCACCCATGACTGACCCTCCAGGGGCTTTTCAAAGGCAGTAAATTGCATGGGCGAGGAGATTACCCGTCCCCCTTTGGAGCAGCTAGTGAATTTGAACGGCATTCTTTTTAGGAGATCCTTTGTTGTTGTTGTGGCTGTGTATTGGCGAGTTGGAACCAAGCCATAGCTGACCTTCTGGTAGGTTTTTAGAGGCAGCTAATTGCACAAGAGGAGATTGCCTCTCTTCCTCCTGCAGAGCAGTTGGTGGGATTAGAACTGTGTGCTTTTGGGACTGCAGCACAGCTTCTTGTCACTCGGCTACCAAAGCCCCCTAAGAGTGCCTTTAGGTGAGTTTGAATTGCTAATGTGTTTGTTAGTAAATGACCACTTAGCCATTTGCATCATCCAGAGAAATGATACTGGGTCCTAATCATCTTAAAAATAAGGGTTTATTTCCTAAGGTTGGTGCAGTTTTGGGGGAAAAGTACTAGTCTGAATAAAAAATTTGAAAAATTTTGTAGACTATGTGTCTTATCTTTCAGCATCAGAGCAGGTGTTATCCTCTCAAGGTCTCTGTCACATCTTGAGCGTGGAAGCATATGCAAGTTTTGGTCAATGTTTCTTTACTTGGACCTTGGCCATGAAGTCTTTTTGTTGAGTACAATACAATCTTACCAAGGTGGTTTTTTTTTTCTTATGGTGAGAAAAATTTATATTTAGAATTAGCCCGCTGGACTCAGTTTAGATGATCCCAATTTTGTTGGCAACATTCAAAGCATCATAGTCAGGAGCAAGTCGAACATAGGCCTTCTTCTCTCCATCAGGCCTAATCAAGGTGTTGACCTTGGCCACATCAATGTCATAGAGCTTCTTTACAGCTTGTTTAATTTGGTGCTTGTTGGCCTTGACATCCACAATGAACCCAAGTGTGTTGTTATCTTCTATCTTCTTCATGGCTGACTCAGTGGTCAGGGGAAATTTGATGACAGCACAGTGGTCAAGCTTGTTTCTCCTGGGGGCGTTCTTCTGGGGGTATTTGGGCAGCCTTCGGAGTCTCAGCGTCTTAGGCCGCCGGAAGGTGGATGATGTAAGGATCTTCTTTTTTTTTGGCTGTGGATGCCCTTCAGGACGCCTTCTTGACCTTTAATGCCTTTGCTTTGGCTTCAGTTTTGGGAGGGGCAGGAGCTTCCTTCTTAGCTTTCGGCGCCATCTTCATAGAAAGCCAATCTTACCAAGTTTTAAGGAGCAGTTTCTAGGGCCATGGATGGTGGCCCAAACTCATGATTCTTTAATTTCTAATATGATCTACCTGATTTTCTCACAGCTTCCGGTTTCTTTTTATAATGCTCTGTGTTATTTTCTACCTGAACACATTGTTAACTCTCTGTATAAGAACTTGGTGGGAAAAGGGCACTTTTAAACAAAAGGGTATGAATTGATGCTTAATAATGTTTAGATAAGGCATATAAGAGAGGAACAGAAAAAGAGTGTCAGTAGTTTGATAAATTAATAGCAATATGGCTCTAACTGCTTGGGCTCTAATAGTTAAAATTGCTAGATTTCCACGCTTACCAGGAACACACTACCCACATCATCTGCTAAGTTGCGTGAGGTTAGCTTCTATTTGATTAAGCTTGTTAACATTGGAAGATACTTAAAAAAATTGTTCTACAGAGAGCTGTGTTGAGAAATGTTATACTTAGGAAATTTAAATGCTTTTTGAAATATAAAAATATATAACTTATCATTGGCCATTTCAACCCTTTTAAAGTGTAAATTCTTTTGACAGAATGATTGTAACAATACCACTGGGGTAGGATTTTGATTATTGTTTATATTGGGAGAAGGTGTTGAGAGAAGCTGTAATAGAGTTTGTCCTTGGCTGTGTTTTGTCTCATTAATATGGATTCTAGTAACATAAAAACTCCCTACTACAGAGGGAGTTCTGGTGGCCTACTGGCAAGAAGCTGAACTGCAATCCCAGAGGTACATGGTTCAAATCCACCAGATGCTCTGTTGGAGAAGAAGGGGCAATCTCCTACTGTACCAGTCAGATCTGATTTGATGCTACACACACAAATAATAATAATAATAATAATAATAATAAATAATACTATCCCTACTACAAAAATCAGTCAGTGATCCTTTATTCCATGGGACTAGGAGTGGAGAGAGTTGTCTTGTTTTTGTGTTTGTTTTACTTGCAAAGTTCATATACATTGTTTTCCACACCAGACCTTTCTGAGAGTTATCTTTTTTGATTTTTAAAAATTATTATTTTAGTTAAAAGTTCACAGAAAGGTTGGGGTTTCATCCATTCATTGATACATTTTTTCCCCTCACCCTACCCACTTCACTTTGTATTATATAACTTGTTCTAGATTGTTAGTTGTCATGTATATAATGTCTAATCATCTGTTTCTTTCAGACAGTTCCACCCTTCACCTATTCCAGAGAGAATTGTCTTTATTCTTGCTTTAACTTAGTAAAATATGATATCTATGGGAACACATTTCTTTTTTTTTTTTTAAATAATTTTAACGAGCATTTACAGAGATTTTGAATTTCCATTCATTGATTGCTACACTTCTCTCCCTGCCCAGCCCCGCCCCCCGGGAACACATTTCTAAATATATAGTCTGTGTTCTTTATTACAAGATCAGTTATAAGCATGATACTTCATAAGCAGCAGAATCTTATGCACAGAGGTTCTTCTCTCTCCCAAAGAGTAGAAATTAGCAAACCTAATCTACAGTCCCTGAGTTCGCTGGCTCGTAGTGACCTTGTGTATAGAGTAGTAGTTCTGTCTCACAGAGTTTTGGAGGCACTATATCTTTACTGAAATAGACTATCTCAATCTTTCTCTTATGGAGAAGCTAGTGAGCTTGAACCATCAGCCTTGCGGTAAGCAGTCAAGTGTTTTAGCCACCACTCCACTAGGGCTCCTCAGGAAAGGATTAAAGAAACCCAAGTAGAGAATAATTGAAATAATTTGTATTTAAGTCTTTTGTTAAGGTCTGCTGAGGCTGCTTTAATTTCTGTAGGTAATAGAGTTATATAAGTTATGTAAGTGGCTTTGCAACAGACTTGTATATTGCTGGCCTGCATATAATTGCCTGTGTAGTAGGCAATGTGGCAAATTTACGATCAAGAACTCTGTGAGTTTTCAGGTGGAGAAGGGAAAGCAACATCCTTGTTGATCCAGTGCTCCTGGAATTGGGGACTGAAGGGAATAAAGGTACACAGGAGTTTCACTTAGTGATACAGTAGCTTCTCATTCCTGGAAGCCTGTTCTTTGAGGTAGCTCACATCTTAGAATTGCTACAAATCTCCATGACTCCTAATGAATGCTTGTGTTGCCATGCCTCAAAGCCCAGAAGAACATTTCCTAAAGTACATTCATTCTTACTTTTGCAAGGCTGTTCTCTGCAAATAAACCCAACAACACCTACTCATTGAGTCAGTATCTGTGAACATTTGTTATTGTTAGGTGCCACTGAGTCAACTGTGACTCATAGCGACTCTATGAATAGCATATCTGAACCTTGTTCTATCCTGTCCTATCATCATCATCATCTCTAATAACTTGAGCCTATTGTTAGTTATTATGTCAATCTACCTTGCTAAGGGTTTTCCTCTTTTCTGCCGACCCTTCACCTTTCCAAGTCCCGGCCCCTCGTAACAACACACAGATATGGGAGATGATGTGCACCATCCTTGACTCTAAGGAGCATCCTGGTCACACTCTCCCCATGACC
>NW_006399837.1:4586694-4598810 GCF_000299155.1 Elephantulus edwardii | reverse complement strand
CCATTCCATACGAAATTGGAGATTGCCTTTTCCATCTCGTTGAAGAGTGGGGTTGGTATTTGTATTGGGATTGCATTAAATGTGTAAATTGCTTTTGGTAGACCTTTTTATTTGCTCTTTGGAAATTTATGTTGCCATTACTTAGAATGAACGAACTAACTAACTAACTAACTAACTAACTAACTAACTAACTAACTAACTCTCTCTCTCTCTCCCTCTCCCTCTCCCTCTCTCCCCCCTCTCTCTCCTCCCCCTCACTTTCGTCTAAGGAGCCCTAGTGATGCAGTGAATCTGTATATGGCTGCATAATAATCTGCTTCTGAAAAAAAACAAAATACACAACCTTAGCATTGGCAACCCCACAGGGCAGTTCCACTCTATCTTAACTCAGTGCCACGAAGTCAGAACCTCCGCTGGTCCTCTGCGGGATTTTGGGTGGCTGTAAATCAGACGAGAGGAATTTGCTCATCTTTCTTCTCCAGAACCACTGGTGGATTTGAACCACCAGAAAAGTACTGCCTTTGACCAGCAGCACAACTTTTATGGACTTCACCGTCAGAGCCCCCTGCTCTGTCTTAAAGGGTGGTTGTAAGTTGGACTCAATTCAAGGGCACAGGTCTTTACAGGTTCTCTAGCTTAAAGGCGCTCCTTTTAGATGGAGACAAGTGTAGGGTTCTTCTTTAGTTTCTAGGCATTCTGCAGATAGAGTCCTGTCATGTGACATCAACTTTAGGGTTAGAAATGTCTGCTCACATCATACATGATTTGGAAGGAAGAAGACATTTCTTTGATGGGTTGGACAATTATTTTCCTCCCCTGTTGTTAGTGCCATCAAGTAAATTCCAATTCCTAATGACCCAGTTTGTCAGAGGTAGGACCACCCTCCAAGGTTTCCCAGGTTGTTGTATCTATGGGAGCAGATTACCAGGACCCTTTTCCCATTGAGTCTCCGATGCATTCGAACCTATGACCTTTTCTTCAGTAGCTGAGTGCTTAGCTGTTGCATTGCCCATGCTCTTTTTCCTAGTTGTCTGGAATGTCTGCTTTCCACATTTGTGCAGTGCTGTTGGGTGACTGGGCAGATTTTGCGAGGGATGGGAATATTGCAGAATAAATATCCCTTTGCCTGGGAAAAGCAGACTTGAAACCTTCTTCCTAAAAGGCATGCGGATTCCTGGTTTCTCATAAGCATCCTGTACATTAAAGATTGAGCTATGCATTTCAGGTACTGCCAAGTTTGCCACTGTGAGTGGTTATTATGGGTGAACTTTCCTGGCTTGGCATTTTCTTGAAGGTAGATTTAGTTTGTAGGCAATTAGAGATAACATTTAAAGCTCTATGTCACCCACCAGAGGATCCTGGGATGCTCTGGCATGAAGCTGTTCCCTTTTGGTTTCTGGAATCCCAGGTCTTAAAGGGTCAATTGATATTTACCAAACTTGTCCTGACGTTGTCATGAAATTAAACCAAGATATATGTTTGATTTTCCACAGTCATGTTTTCAGAAAGGTTATGCTGTAACAGTGATAGGTTTGGCTATTCGCTTTTTTAGGGAGTGAATGGTATGATGGTGAGGCATTTACTGAAATGAAAAGAGTTAACAGAAGGTAATGTCATTCCTCCCAGAAAGAGTTTGAGACTCTCAGTGTTAAGTGATGAATGAGGGTATCTGACCCACATCTGTTTTACATTAGAATGGAACATTGCCCTGACATCGTTAGGAGCATTTGTCAAGATTCCCTGGACAGAGCTTCTGTAAATTACATGCTGCAAATGTGTCAGGGTCAGATAAGAGGATATCATTAACTCCCTCAAGTTTACTCAAGGCTCTACCAGTCCATCTTAATATGCTAACGACCCACAATTTTCCTTGAGCCATTTTGTTATATTTTTTCCTTCACAGCAGAAAGGAACATAAGTATGCTGTACCCACCCCCAGTATTGCACATGTCCTTTTCTCATAAATCATACTAATTGTAGACATGGTCACCAAGCATATTAAATGCAGGCATGCGTAAATGAATTAAAACATATGAGAATTTTATTATGCCCATGGAAGGTCTAACATAGTCAAATACCAACTGTAGTAAGTGGCATAATGTTTCATTTAGGTAGATTAGCTTTTTCTTAATGGACTTGATTTTACTGATAATAGTTAGACATGATGGGCAGAAGTAGACTATATATATGGGATAGATGATGATATGATTTTTCAGCCTCTTGCAAACCATTTCTATGCTAATTCTTTTGCTGGGTTTGCATTTCAGTCATCAGCTCCTAAAGAATATGGTTACAGATTGAAAAAATGTTGGTCTGTTGGGGCAAATAAAAGTTACTTCTGTATTGGGTCACAGCAAGTGAGAGTAAAGGCTTGGGTGCGTTACCATGAAGCTGAGAGGATTTGGTCCCCTTCAGACATGAACCGTGGATCATTTTCAGCACAGGAATCACCATCTTCTGGCACTCATACACTTTCATTATGTATTCAGCATAGCTACTTGTGAAATGTAAACGAAGGATTTAAGTGGGAAGCCAGGATGGATGGAGTGGGCTGACTCAGTGGGGCTGCCCTTCCCTGTGACTCTTGAGGTGGGTTGAGAAGGTCACCAGGCATACCTCAAGAGAGACTTCTGCCTTCAGGCAACTTCCCTGGCACAGCTTTCAAACAGACAGAACCAAAAATCTAATTATTTAGATGCTAATCAACTGCAGGATAATTCCTTAGGCGTTTCAATCTGAAGACGATGTTTTTCAGGGAAGTCCCTGCTGTTTAAATGGAACCTTTTCATCCTTGAAAATATACTCATTGAAGTTTAACCATTCGATTCTAATAGAAACACCCGTACTGGCAGAAAACATTCAGGTGAACATTTCAATATTTTTATTTAGTTCTGTGAATAAATAATATCTAAATTAAATAATCGTATGTGTAGTCAATGGATTTTCGGAAGGGTATGTACATTTATTGTTAGATGCTGTTGGGTCAATTCTGATTCATAATGACCTTGAGTTCAAAAAATTAAAACAGTGCCTGGGCCTACATTCCTGATGGGCACTACCGAGATTCGAGCCCACTACCTCTCCTGTTTATTAGACACTTTCACCGGCTAAGGCATGGTACTGGCCTCATGGTCATTGCTAAATTTGAACCCATTGTTGTACGCACTGTGGCAATTCATCCCTTTGAGAATTTGAGAGTTTTCTTCTTTTTTGCTGACTCTGTTCTGCCAAGTACAATGGTCTTCTCCAGGGATTGGTTCACCTTAATAGCATGTATGAAATAGGTAAGAGGGAAGTCCTACCATCTTCACTTACTGACCCGCTTCATAGAAAGATTTACCCAGTCTTCTGAACGCCCATGGTATAGTCAATACACTTTGTCGACTTCAGAAGTCAAATGACATCAGTTCTTTAGTCTTATTCATTGTCCAGTTTTTGCATTAAAGACAATTGAAAATGCAAGGACTAAGTCAGGTGTACCTTTATTCTCATCTTGAGTTTTAACAGTCTGGAGAAATTTCCCCCCATTTACATTTAATTTTATTATAGTAATATCAAAAGAATAATTTATTTGTTATATTTATGTCCAAAGAAACCAATGTGCCATTATACTACTAGGTACTCATAAGTAAGAAATTAATATCAGCAGGAATTCCTAAACTCTTAAGTTCTGTTCTGTGTTTCTTGACCATTATACAAAAGAGTATTAAATTGTAGGTGCTGTATGTTTTTTCCTATCATAGTGAATTTATCTCAATAATCTAATGCCCTTTTATTAAAAAAAAACCCCAAACCCTGTCTACTTCATTTCATAAAATATTATTTTCTACTACATATTTTTTTCTTCCTTTCATTAATAAGATTTACTTGGAAGTATGAAACATGCATCAGCCACCTGTCTCCTCATAACAAAAATAGATGATGCCGTTGAGTCGCCTGTGACTCATAGCAACCCTATGTACAATAGCTCTAAACCCTGCTTTGTCCTGTGCCAATCTCACCATCTCTGACATACCTAATGACTACCACAGTCACTGAATCCATCCACCTCATAGAGTGTCTTCCTCTCCTACGTTGTCCCTCCATCCTCTCAAGCATGACGTCCTTCTCCAAGGACAGGTCTCTCCTTGCAACATGTCCAAAGTATGTTAGATGAAGCATCAGAATCCTTGCCTCCAATGAGCAGGAGTAATAATTTTATTTTCCATGTTAATATAATGCCAACAGGTAAGTGCACTTAAATATTTATCAAGGGTGTATTGATGCATTTATCCATTTCCAAGTAAAATGTGATCTCAGGAAGTAAACATAATTGAGGAGGTAGTTTTCAACCTTAGGCTAATTTCAGTTTTTCTTTTTGTTGACGTGTTTGGCAGCATGGATACTCATGCCACTTTCAGTAACATTTACTGTTCAATTTATCCTCTGTAGCAGGTGCTTTCATTTTCATCATAACCTGAAATAAGTCCACTGACATGGAGAAATCTTTTTCAGGAAATTTGTCCTGTGCAATACATTGTTTGAGTTTTTAAATTTATTAAAATAAAGGAAAAAGGCTTATTAATGTATGCCAGGGAGTATCTTTGGTGAAAGATAGATAGTCTGTGTGGAAAAGTTAAAGTTAAAAGTGAGAAAAGTGGGATAAATTATGTATACTGCATTGAAACAGATGAGCGAGAGAACTGCTTAAAAGGTATATATGATTAAGTATTATTATCATAACGTGAGTCCAGAGTGAAGGCTGCGTAGTGGAGTGGACTTGTGGGGAGAGATTGTATAACAAGGAAAGAATGTCTCTTTTACTTTTCAAAGAGAGGAGTGAACTGGGAGGTGGGGTGGGCAGGGAGAAAAGTGCAACAATGAATGAATGGAAATGCAAAATCTCTGTAAATTTTCATTAATATTAATAACAATAAAATATTATTTTAAAAAGTGAAGAAAGGGGGGAGAAACAGCTCTGGGAACTCAGGGGTGAACCCTAATTTTGGGGCATGCTGCCAGGAGGAGAGAGAGCGCGCCTCAGGTGAGCCCTGCTCTTTATTTGCTCCCAGTCACTTGATACCAGTCATAGAGCAGCCCTGCTGGGGGACCTGGGAGATTGGTTGTGGTTTGGATGGAATGGATCCCCTGAATTCTGAAGAAAGAGGCTTCTTCACCTCCATGGATCTGCCCTTGACCTCCCTTCCTATTTCCTCTAAGAAACCTTGCTTTTAGGCCTCTACTATGTGAATGGGGGGGGGGGGGAAGTGGGAGAGGGCAGGAGAGAAGGAGAGATTGAGAGAGACAGGGACTGAGTAGGTAGCAATTCTTTCCCTTACCATTCTCCTGTGATAAGTATTTGGCCCTGATTCTTCAGGGAATTGGAGAATCAGGTTTTTCTGGCTACTTCCTTTTGACATTAGGCATAGACTTCTGATCAATACTTCCATGAGTGTTGATTATGGATCCAAGTGAAATGAAATACTTTCCAACTTTAATATTTTCTTCATTTTTCATGATGTTGCTTTTTGGTTCAATTGTAAGGATTTTCATTCTCTTTATGTTTCTTTATAACTTATACTGAAGGCTGTAGTCTTAGATCTTCATCAGCAAATGCTTCCAATCCTCTGCTTTCAGCAAGCAAGGTATATCATGTGTATATCAAAGGTTGTTAACAACTTTTCCTCTAATCCTGATGCCTGTTCTTTCTATAGTCCAAATTCTTGGATTATTTGCTAAGCATATTGATTTCATTAGCTTGGTTTGAGAATCCATCCCTGACACACAGATTTCCTAATTTTAAACAATTGCTTTGCTTGAATGACTGTCTTTTGGTCTATGTTCAGGTAGTCTAACACGTACCTTCACATAGTCAATAAAACAAAGACAATTTTTTTTTTTATTTCAGTCAAGATTCACCTGACATCAGCAATGATATTCCTCATTTCATGTCCTCTTCTGAATCCAGTTTGAATTTGAAGTAGATCCCTGTTGATGTACTGCTATAATTATTTTAAAATTATTTTCAGCAAAATTTTGCTTGTGTGTAATAGTAATGATATTGACTCATAATTTCCACATTCTGTTGGATCTCCTCCCTCCCCCCCACCCGCTATGGACACAAATATGGATTTTTTCCTTTCAGTTTTTTTAGCATATCTGAATGAGCGCTTCCAGTGTTGGATACATTTGTGAATAATCTTAATTGCTACTCTCTGTAACTTTCTGGAGATTTGTTTTGCCAATACATTCAGTGCAGCTTGGACTCCTTCCTTCCATGGGTTCTTCATCATACACCACCTTTTGCAATGGTTGAAAATGCTGACCGTATTCCTTTTGAAGAAAGTACATCCTAAGACTCCTTAATAAGACGGTGAAACTTCTCACTTACTTTGGGTATGTTTTCAGAAGGAATTAGTCCTTGGAGAGAAAAAAAATCTTTTTGGGAAAGGTGGAGGGTCAGCAAAAGGAGAAAGGCCCTCAGTGAGATGGATTTATACAGTGACTACCACAGTGGGCTTGACCATGACAGAGATGATGAGGCTGGTACAGGATAGAACAGGTTTCAGATCTGTTGTTCACACGGTTGCTATGAGGGTTGGCTCTGTTGGCACCAGATAGCAACATTTTTGCATCTTCACTTGATGATTCTTGTCCTGTTAAATATATCCTCTATAGAAACCTTCAATATATTATAATTTAGCTTTTGATTTATTCCCCATTCAGTTTGAAAATAATGGAGTGTGGTTTTCCTTTCTAGTTTTCTAACTTCAGATCTTTGACGATCTCATCATAAAATTTTATCTTCTCAAGCCACCCTTTGAAATTTGTTCAGGTCTTTTAATCTGTCATTTCCCCCCTTATGTTTTAGCTATTCTGCATTTAAGAATAACTAAAGAGTCTTTTCTGACTTCCATTTTTTTCCTCTATTTTCCTGTTTTGTTTTTTCTTTTTCTTTCTTCATGTGTGCTGACCTTGAGGCCATCTCACAGTTGATCAGGTCTTCAGTGATTACTGTTGAGTTTATCATATCTGTTCTTGAGTAGATTTCTTAAATTCAGGTGGAATGTACATAAGGTTTCATTTTGATGAGTATGGACTTGTTTTGATTTTCTTCTACTTCATCTTGACCTTGGAAAAGAGCAGTTGATGCTTTATTCTGGAATGGGCTTCTGTTCTTGTGTTTCTGATATTGAGCTTCTCAAGTTGCTTTTTTTTTTCACTGACAGAGTAATTTGAAGAGTGTTGTTGTTATGTGCTGTTGAGTCAGAATCAGCTCATAGCTGACCCCCAGCAAGTTTTCTGAGGCTGTAAATTGCATGGGAGGGGATTGTCCACATTTCTCTCACACAACAGTGTGTGAATTCAAACTGCATGCCTTTGGGTACAGCTTCCTTGCTGCGAAGCCATCAGAGACTCCATTTAAAGAGCAGAAGGCTTTAAAAAGGATTTGAGCAAAGAAGAGACTTAACTTCTTATATTACGCACAGTTCAAATTCACAATAATTTTTTAAAAAAATCACATATATGTATAGTATCAGTTGTTAAATCAGAAGATCTGATCACTTAAGAACTGGAAAGCAGATAAAGCTAGTAAAGGAGAAGAGAACCATCTAGACGTACACCCTCATTTGCTAAATCATTTTAGATGTCTGATAAGCTTCAGCATTTTCATTTGACAGAAAACCCCTCACACATGTGCCAAGACAAATATTTTCCAGACATATTGTTTTAAATGTAAATCTCAATTTGGCCCACCGTTTTTATCTTTCATATTGACTCCTACAATAGACAAATTAATTCAAGAGAAATATGGCATGAAGCAATTGCAAAGAGTTAGTTTTTCCTGAACCATATAATCTCCCAATCAAGATAAAAACAACCTACTTGGAATTCTGAAACTTGAGTATGAATATAAAGAGCTCTTCAGAAAATGTCTTTAATAATTTAAACAACCAAGGAACCTGCTTAAAGAAGTGTCAATTTGATTCTAAGATTTTGAATTTATTTTTATAGGTGATCTAGATAGAAAAAAAAAAAAACAACAACTAAAAACAACAACCAACCAAAACCAAATCAAACAGTGACTGGGATATATTTTGGAAGCAGTTTAGAAACCTAGAGTCTGTTTCCCCCACATACCTCATCTAAGAGTTGTATACAACCAAAAGTCAAGAGATTCTGCCGCCTAGTTCCCTTCTCAGCGGCACAGAACAGAGAGAGCTGATCTGCCAACTCTAAGGCAGGCAGTTCAAATTCATGAGCTGCTTTGTGAGAGAAAGGGGGACAGTCGCTCATGGGATTTACTGCCTTTGAAAACCTACTGGAGGGTCAGCTATGAGTTGACTTCAAATCCATGGCACATAACAACATTTCTTGTTGGTGTTTGTTACCATTGCGTCATTTCTGACTCCAGATGACCCTGCGGACAACAGAACAAAATGAAGCCTGATCCCTGAACATCTGGTGGTCCCTGCTGTCTGCTCCCTGTTTCATTTTCCTAAACATCGGCATGCTGAAGTCCAGTGTTACTAACACTGTTCACTTCGAGTGCCTTCTAACCAGAAAACTCATCTTCCATCACTTTATGTAGGACAATGTTCTACTGTGAATTCCCATGATTCTCATTGTTTCCTTTTGGAAGTTAAACAATAGGCTTTTCTTCCACAACTATGTGAGCCTGGAAGCTTTGCTGCAATCAGTCTACTTTGGGTGATCCTGCTGGTGTTTGAAATACCAATGGCATAACTTCAAGCATCACAATGACATGCAGTACACTTCAGCAGGACAAACTGACAGATGGATGGTGACTCATGGACTTCTTCTTTGTTGAATAAGAAAGTGGCCAGTAGTGAGGAAGTAGAACTGAGTAGCCTTGAAGTGACTTCTTTTCCTTTGAAACATCCTCCTTCCTTCCTGTTATGTACATTTTTAAAAAAATTAGGAAAACACATCAGCTTTGTAGTAGAAATAGTTTCCTAAAACATTGACAAAGTGTATACATTAAGCAAAATGTCTAGAGGTTCAGTGAAAGAAGGGAGGACCCGCAATGAGATGGATTGACACAGTGACTGTGACAATGACCTTGGGCATGAATGAGGTTGTGAGGTTGATGCAGGATCAGGCAGGGTTTCTATCTGCTGTTTATAGGGTTCCTATGAGTCATGGTTGACTCTGGGGAACCTAATAACAACAGCCACAGAGACTGTGGTTATTATGTGCCATCAAGTCACCTGTGACTCATAGCAACCCTATGTACAACAGCTCTGCCCTATCCTGACCCAGAATGTCTGGCTCCTCACACCTATCCCCGTTACCCCAGTTACTGTGCCAATCCATCTCATCTGGAGTCTTCCTCCTGTACTGTTCCCGCACCCTTCCAAGCATGATGTCCTTTACTGAGGACTGGTCCCTCCTGGCCATGTGCACAAAGTGTTTGAGACAGAACTTCAAAATCTTAGCCTCCAAGGAGAAACTTGGTTTCACCATCTTCAAGACAGACATATTTGTTCTCATTGAGGTGCATGGTATGTTCGATACTCTTCTGCAGCAACAGAGATGAAGAAGGGAGAAACTCTTAGCAAATGAAGATTTTACTTTAGGCTTTGATATTTGTGTATGAAAGAAATCCTGATGTTGTTGTTGTTATGTGCCGTCGAGTCGCCTGCGACTCATAGTGACCCTATGTACAACAGCCCTAAACTCCGCTCTGTCCTGTGCCAATCGCACTGTCTCTGACACTCCCATCCCATTTATCCCAGTCACTGAATCAATCCACCTCATAGAGGGCATAATGTTCTTAAAAAGAAAACATGACCGGAAGGCATATTCCAGAACTGTCTTGGGTAATTCTAAGTCATTCACTCACCAACTTCTTTGTGTTGCAATGAGAAATTTCTGTAGTTTGCCTTTAACCACATGAAATATAAAATAGCTTTTAAAGAATCATACATAAAAGTGTAATGGAATCCTTCCCTGGAGGTTTGAGGTTGTAAATTATGTTAGGAGAAAGTAATGCATTTGCTATTGATATATTCACTATTCTTTTCCAACGCAGATTTCCTTTTAAATTTTTAGATTAAAAGTTATTAAAATGATACCCATTTCTCAAATTTCCTCCATGTAAAACTATTGAAACGAATCACATTCATTTCAAGTACTTATTAATCTCACTTACAGACCAGTTGTTGAAAAAGATTAGTGTTTATTTCCCCATTTTTACATCATTCTTTTAAAAGGCATAACCACACTGGGTGGGGGAAATCATGGTTTCAATATGTGTCTATGAGTTGTACTTGACTCCAACAGCACCTAACATGACCACCAACTATGAGAGCAACGAGAACTTACAGAAACTTCATGTTGGTCTCTTCAGCTCCCTCATGGACGTTAAGAAGCCCATAGATAACAGATCTTGTTTGCTAGTCAGTTCTCAACTCACGATGAGCCCAAGGGCATCGTGATCCTTGGTTTTCACTGACTGGTTTCTAGAAGTAAATCACCAGCCTTTCTCCCTTGTTTGTCTTAGTTTAGGAGCTCCGCTGAAGCTTATTTATGGTCCTTGCCATACTGGAGGTACCTTGGTTGGGAATAAAGTTCTAGTCTCCTCTATGGAAGTTGACAGCTGTCCACTGGACTCGACTGCATCTAAGAAGCCACTAAGCTGAATAATACAGCTTCCTGTGCTCATACCAACAACGCTGACAAGAAGACGCAGGCTTCTTCTGGGACCTTTGAAGAACTATCTTTCAGTTGCTCTGGTCTATGGCCTGAGAGCCAGCACTGCATTTTCCATAGCCTCCAACAGGATATTTCAAGGTCTGACAGTTAAATCCTTTCCAAAGTATTTCCAAACCCACTGATCTCAAAAAGTTGCGACGTGAACATCATAAGCTGAATTTTGCTTTCAGGCAGGATTCGTTTCTTCTCTTTTAGGATCTTCATGGTTTTTTGCTGTGGACAAAGTTATTGCTGCCTTCAAAGTTATGCAAACAAGAAATGTATGGCAGGAGATTAAAAAAAAGTTTATCATAAAAATGTACATATAGCTCGTGGGAGAGTGTGCATGTTTTGAATAAAATTCTGTTCTTAGCTTTTAAACTTTAACTGTACAGAGAGTATTCCATTTCTCCCTTAAAGTGACATATCATCAACTGAGTTTCAAGTCAGTATGTTCACAAAGGACCAAACCAAACCTCAAATTTTTTTGTTGTCAAGTCGATTCTTTCTCATGGTGATCGCACAGGTTACAGAGTAGAACTGCCCCATATGTTTTTATATACATGTTGTTGCTGTTAGGTGAACTGGATTGGAACCAACTCATAACTGGCCCTCTAGTGGGTTTTAAGAGGCTGTAAATCACATGGGAGGAGCCTGCCCATCTTTTTTCATCAGTGTAGCTGATGGATTTGAACTACCTGCCTTTGGTTTGGCAGGACAATTTCTTACCCACTAGGCCATGAGAGCTCTATGTATCTGTACACACACACACACACACACACACACTCATTCATATGCATGTATATACATATGTACATACATTGCATACACATATACATTTATTTAGAGCCCTTGTGGCCCAGTGGTAAGGAGCTGCACTCCCATCCTGAAAGCAAGCAGTTCGAATCCACCAGCTACCCTGTGAGAGAAGGATGAGTGTCTCCTGTCATGTGATTTACAGCATCTGAAAGCCTGCTGGAGGGTCAGCTATGGTTCAATTCCAACTCAAAAGTGCTTACAACATTTTATCTATCTATATCTATCTATCTATCTATCTATCTATCTATCTATCTATCTATCTATCTATCTATCTATCATCTATCCTTCTATCTATCTCTGGTGGCCTAGTGGATAGGGAGTTGTACTTCTAACCCCCAAATATTGGTTCTTTGAGAGAAATATGGGCACTCTACCCCTGTGTAATTTTACAGCCTTTGAAAATAGACTTGAGGGCCACCTATGAGTTGGTTCTGACCCATCAGCAATGAGATGAAGTGAAATATATGGACATGTTGTTGTTATGTTGTTATGTGCTGTCGAGTCGCCTGCGACTCAAAACGACCCTATGTACAACAGCCCTAAACTCCGCTCTGTCCTGTGTCAATTGCACTGTCTCTGACACTCCCATCCCAACTATC
>NW_006399837.1:4568111-4584660 GCF_000299155.1 Elephantulus edwardii | reverse complement strand
CCAGCGGTTCTTTCCACATATGTAATCGATCTGATTCCTATGCATGCCATCAGGTGAAATCCAGGTATATAACCTGCGTTTATGCCTCTTAAAAAAGGCATTTGCTATGAATAAGTCATTGATTGTGCAAAACTCGATCACTCTCTCTCCAGATCCATCTCTGTCACCGAGTCCATGTTTTCCAACTACTGAATCTTCCTCTTTGTTCCCGACTTTTGCATTCCAGTCACTCCCATGTCCATATATATATAATATATTTTTTTTTTTTTGGAATGCAAAAAAAAATATGGACATAGGAAGCTCTAATGGCTTAGTATTAAGGAGCTGCCAACCCAAAGGCATGTGGTTTGAATCCACGAGCTGCTCTGTGGGAGGAAGATGGGCAAACTCCTCCCATATGATTTACAGCCTCTGAAAACCTGCTGGGGAATCAGCAATGAGTGGGTTCTGACTCAACGGCACCTAACAACTAATTATCTATCTATCTATCTATCTATCTATCTATCTATCTATCTATCTATCTATCTATCTTTCTATTCTCCCACCAGCACAAGATTTTTGCTGTTGGACTGTAAATTACCTTCCAGCTTCTTATGTCTTACATGGCCCAGCTGATTAGTAGCATAAGATTTGTGTCTTATATCATTACTTCTCTTTCATTAAAAAAATAAAGATTGTGTTTATAAATGGAATATTCTATTCATTCTTCTCCAAGAAGAGATGTCTTTGATTGGAAAGTGATGTTATTTGGCACTGGATAGCCTTTATTATAAAGACACTTTCTTTTCTTCTAATACTTATTTTCATCCAGCCTATTCTGTCTCATAACAACCCTAAAGAACAGATTACAAGGGTCCCCCTAGGTCTCTCAGGCTGTAAACTGTTAGGGAAGTGGAATGCCACAGCATAGCAGATGCTGGATTCAAACTGCTGACTCATCACGTGACAGCCCAGCACTTAGCTGCTGTGCCACCAGAGTTCCTTTTTTCCTTAATAGATTTGCACCCTTTTCACTGATGTCAAAGATTTAAGAAGTTAATATTTCATGAATGGATGTTTCTGAATTTTCCAAGCACACACAGCAAAGTCACCTGCCTCAACTAAAATACCAAAAAAGTCCATAATCCATACAGGTGAAAGGGCATGCAGAAGTGCCTGATTTGCTTTCCTGATTATGTACATTTTTTTTTAAATTAGAAAATGAAGTAATTAACTTATGATACACAGTGTTGGGTCGAGTCTTACAGGAATTGGCTGCCCAGATGATGTCCCAACTTCCGGTGAATCTTACTGCTTCTGAATCAGTGTTTTGACCTTCACTTTCTCCAGTTCTCCAATAATACAAAACTATACCATATATTATTTAAAATCTATATAAGCAATTTTAGGAATTTTAAAATATATATATTTCACCAGGCATCTCAAGAAAATATTCAAAATTTGGCTCTTACAGTGTTGGCTTTGACTATACCAACCCACCCTTCCACCTGTCTACACATATAAAAGGTCAAATGAAAGAGAGAAAATAAAATAGAAAACAGGACCTATGAGACAAGACAAGAGAAACAAGTGGTGCGTTCAAGTGGAGGCAGGGAGAGCCATTCAGAGAAGGTGGTGAGCAGATTCTCTTATTTTTGTCGTAGAGAGATCTCTTGGGGCTCATTCATTAAAGATGGATCCATTTAAAGCTTTAGTTCAAGAAGATTTTGTTTAGCTGGAAGGATTATGCAAACCCTACCCAAAGGGAATTGTGGGGTTATTGTTTTTAGAATCTGATTTCAGATGCTTTCTGCGAAGCAGGATGAGGGCCGGAGCTGGGACTGCCAGACCTGGGGTCCTGTTGCCTTAATTACCTTTGAGTGAGAGTGTTGTCTTATAGTGGCACAAGAGCCCCCAGTCAGGGTGGTTTTCATTTCTGCCCTGTCCTCTTGGATTTATTTGTACACTTTAATCTCCACATGCTGCAAACTTCTTAAAATAAAGCAGGGATATTCTGAAAATTTTGTGCAGTGCATTAAAACGCTTTGTAGAAAAAGGTGGTGTTTTCTGGAGACCGTTCACTCAAGCTGCGCTTAGATTTCCCCCCACCCCCTACAATTGCATCAAAGCCCTGAGTGTATGAAGTTGAGGAAATCACTTCCTTTCTCCTGTGGCAGTCGTCCAGCTGCAGAATTAATTATCCACTTAGGTCTACAAGGTGCTGTAAGGGTCAGTGAGCTGGAGTCTGTGAAACGCTTCACCACTGGGCTAGCAGAAACTGTCCTGTTGACACAATTGCTGTAGAAAAAAGTTGTCTTATTCTAAGGATTATTTACAGAACAGAACTGACATGTTATCACATTCTTGCATTTCAAGCTCTCCTTTCCTTCTAACACTTTTCATATATGATATATGAGTTTTAAGAAGGATCAAAGGACCATAAGGGAGATGGTTGCTCAGAGAATTACTTATCATTCATTCGTCAGCTAGTATGTTTCAACCTCTGTTAGGTGCCAGCAGTGTAAAAACGAGTAAGTGGCTGTTTTCAAAGTGCTCACAATTCAAAGCAGGTGGCGAACTGCTGACTGCACAGTGGGAGGGATGTAGGAAGCGCAAGGGCCAATCCAGGAGGGAGCACTTATTATTTCTAACAGGGAGAGGAGCTGTCTTGAGAGGAGACCTATGCAAAAAGTTATAGGGATTTCAACAATGAATGACTGGAAACCCTAAGTCTCGTCTCTGTAAACTTTCATTAAAATGAATTTAAAACAATAGAAAAAAAAGTTACTGGGATCTAAAAACACAGTGAAAGCATTTCATTTGAACTAATTTGACTTATTTTTTAATATAAGTTAATACTTATTTAAAGTTGCATGTAAAATTTCAAGGGGTAATATGTATATATAATATGTACATTGTAATTTAATATATGTGTATGATGGATACGTTTAACGACATTTTTCTATGTTGTGGTTGATGCGTGCTATTGAGTCAGAACTGACCCACAGGTGACTCTCCAGCAGGTCTTCAGAGGCACTTACTTACTGGCGCGGGAGGAGATGGCCCATCCTTCTCCCACGAGGCAGCTGGTGGCTTCGAACTGTGTGCCGCTAGGATTGCAGTGCAACTTCCTGCCATAATTTCTACCCTTTTTCCTTCCTCTTCTCTCTCCCTCTAGATTCTCTCTTTTTCTTGAAGTCCCGTTGTTTCTTTGTGCCTTTGTTGTTATGTGAAGAGTCGAGCTGACTCATAGCTCACCCTCTAGCTGGCTTTCTGAGGCAGTGAATTGCGTGGGTTGGAGACTGCCCATCTTTCTCCAGCGGAACAGCTGGCGGGTTTGAATCCCGAGTCTCTGGGCTGCCTGCTCAGCTCTGTACCACGAAGTCTCTCTCTTCTCTCTTTCCAGCAGCATGTTCTAATGGCTTTCCATCTGCCTGGGGTTGTGACTCCTTGACTGTACACACATCCTGTGACTTCTTTCACTTTCTCCAAGTCTTCAATAAAGCACGATTATGCTCAGTCACATTGCTGGATTCCTCCCTCAACCCCTTCAGTTTATCAATATTTTTAAGGAAATTTTGTAGAAGATTAACTTGTGTCTCTTCCTGCCTCTCTTCTTTTTTTCAGATGTTCTTTTTTGGGACACGATGAGCTATCTCAGCCACTTCCTGCCCTCCCCCCCCTTTCATACACATTGTGTTATATGCAATCTTTCACTTACATTGTGCTTCATAACAATCACTCATAGATAGCCACTTTTGAGTTTTGGTCAAGTTTTCTGGGCAGCTCTAGAAAAGTAGATTTTTAGAAAGTACAAATACTGGACTCGTAAATTCTTTCAGCTACAAGGCTGCAATCTCTCCCACCCTGCATATTAACCTCTTTCCAATCTCTTCCTTGATTGTAGGTAATGGGACTTCTGACCAACCACGGAGGGGTACCTCATCAGCCGCAGACCGATTATGCGCTGTCTCCTCTCACGGGAGGCCTGGAACCTACCACCACGGTGTCGGCCAGCTGCAGTCAGAGACTAGACCATATGAAGAGCTTGGACAGTCTACCAACATCTCAGTCCTACTGTCCCCCCACATATAGCACCACGGGCTACAGTATGGACCCCGTCACAGGCTACCAGTATGGGCAATATGGACAAAGTAAGCCTTGGACTTTTTAGGGATGACCCCTCCCAGAAGGAAGGATGGCAGTTGAATTTCAACACTTCCTTGAGAAAGGGAAGTGAGAGGCATGGTTAAGCCTTTTACCCCGTCTCAATTTTGTGGCAAAGCCAGCTGATTGTTCCAGCAAGGGCTCCCTTGTATAATTATTTTCTTAACTGATGTCAACAACATCTTGAGGTTATTAATTGCTGAGACATGAAACCTGATTGCCACTAGGTAAAACATAGAGGTTGGCCAAAATGAAATAACCCTCGGCATTAGAAACACATGTTCTTAATGAGGTCAGCTTGAGGATCAGATGGGGTATAATCCCAGGGACACAGAGTTGTGTCAAACTTGTCTCAGGAATAAAAATATTAGTCGAAGTCCTTTGATACCACGGTATTAAATATGACATTGTCAGCCTGTAGCTGATACTGCCCCTGCTGTGAATCGCCCAGCTGGACTTAAAAAGCTGTGTCTGTTTCCTTCCAGGTGCCTTTCATTATCTCAAGCCAGATATTGCGTAAGTGAACTGTCCACTTGGAGCTATCACGGGCCCTGTCTCTGGTCTCCACAATCTAGACATGAAGAGTCTTCTCAGAACAAACTCTCTCCCTTCGGGGGGCAGTCCCTGCTTGAGAGTGATTGCTTTATTTTTTCTTCTCCAGTGGGTGCTTTCAGATTCTTTTGAATATGTTGGACAAAACCATTTGAGAAGAGGAAGACCTGGAGTGATAAGAGGCAAAAGCAGCTTTTTAAGGCATTGGTTTAACACGGCTACATATCAAAATAGCCTAAGCCCTTAGTGCTGAGGAAGAACAAGGCGCTAGAACATTCCATTGTGTGTGAGTGCGCAGGCGTGTGTGTCTAAGATGTACCTGAATTGGCTTGGGCAAGCAGAATGTTCTCAAATATCGTTGGCAAATACTATAAAGTGTAACTTTTTTTTAAAAGTACAGTGCTAACATTTCTATAAAAGTAAAACTTCCTTATGAAGTTGGAGGACTTTTAATTTTCCACACACTGAAAATTTACTTAAAACTTAATACCACCAGTTTTCTTTTTAGGAAGCTAGATTAGATGTAAAAGAATTCCCAGATAAATTATGTGTTCTCTTATCCTCCTTTGTAATCCAGTTGCCAATATATGTCACGTACACATCTTGCTCACAGGATATGGGACCGCATGAAAAATAGCCGCTTTTCTGTCTTTGGCGTGGGATGAGCTGTGTGTGATGATCTGCCGATTCATATGTGTTTGGAAGCCAGTCTGCGGGGGCACGGGAAAGGCATGGTCAAGAGGCTCTGTGCATTCTCATCACTGCTTAACAGTGTGCAATACTGTGTACCTCACAGATGCTCTGACCATAGCCAAGCGCTAGAAACAGAATCTGAAGGGGATCTTTGCAGGTGCTTTTTTTTTCTCCTTGCAGGCCGGTAATCATGTGCTAGCATGCAGAGATGTTCCCCATTTGCTGGACAACCAACACCTGACTCACTTCTTTTGATTAGAGAATCATGCCTGATAGCAATGTTTTTGAAAGAATCAAGTTTACAGTCTGGTCTGCTCTTTTCTCTGAAAGGCAGGGCAAGAACAGAAATGTCCTCGTGGCCCTCATGTGCTTTTAAATTATACAACAGTATCCAATATGAAAAGACTCTAAGAACTGAGGTTTACATGATGTCTGTGTGGCGGTGACATTTTAGAATGTCAATAAATTTGTTCTTGAAAATATTAAAGAGGAACGAGACGGTGGAAGGCAGTGTTATTTATTGCTCTCTCTTTTTGGAACAATGAGTGAGGTAGGCACAAATACATTCCTTGTAGAGTTAAAAACTATGACGTAGTGAGTTAGTGAGAGTAGACATAGTACCGAAATTAGTTCATGCATTGGTCGTAGAGGGTGACGGAGCAAAAGAAGTACTCTTTGTGTTGCAGCCTCAACCAACAACAATGTGTTGTAAAAATGTCTTTCATGTAAAAAAGTGCAGTAAATATTTACTATTTATAATGAATAAACAGTTATGAAAACTTGCCCAACACTGCTTTTTTGGGGGAACTGGTGAATGTATTATTAATAAAGAACTTTATTATTAATAAAGAAATGGAAGCTCAACAAAGCATAGACTTCACTTCTAATTGTACCTTTTACTTAGAGTGTCGTGTGGACAGATGAAGCTGCATACCTGACAGCTGTGTTCTCAAAGAAGTTAGGTTAAACAAGCTTTTAGGCATTGAAGACTGTTTTCATAGTGGCCGGCTTTGGGCAGTCCAAATGGTTAACGAGTTTGCTTGCCTGCTAACTGGACAATTGGGGGGTTGAAGTCCACTCAGAAGAATGGCCTGAGGGATCTACTTCTGAAAAATCAATGAAAACTCAGCGGAGCCCAGTTCTGCTGTGCCAAATGTCGGTTGCCACGAGTTAGCCTCCACTTGATGGCAGTCGGTTTGGATGTGGAATCTAGAAAAACTCCTCAAGACCCCGTTTCTTCCCCTCTCTTGAGTTCTCAGGGTTTTCAGTTTTTTTCACTGTCATTAGGAAGCATGTGTGCCAGGCTCCATTCTCATCTCCAACAGTCATTTGAATTTTTATTTAAAACTCTCATATTTTGTTGCTTATTTTACTTCTTTATTCTGGTGACCTACTGGAAAGGAGCAGCACTGGCAACCCAAAAGCATGTTGTGGTTCAAATCCACCAGCTGCTCTGTGGGAGAAAGATGGGCCCTTCTCCTCCCTTGAAATTTACAGCCTCAGAGAATCTGCTAGAGGGCCAGCTGAGTGGGTTCCTACTCAGTAACACATAACAACAACTTCATGAGAAGATATCACTGCTATTTCACTCATTCATTCATTCATTCTCCTTTCCACTGTGTATTTAATGAGGGTTTAAGTGTGCCAGGTACAATGCTTGGCACTAACACTGGAGTGGTAATTGATATCACGAGTAAGCCTGATGAATACATACATACTTAAAATTGATTGTGAAGAAATAATAACGGAAATATTTACAGGAGAAATAATCATAAACTCCTTTGACACTCTAACTTATATATTCCTCTCAGCATCTATATAATTAGCATTTTTCTTTTGTAAAGGAGGAAATCAAGGCACATGGAGGTTGTGAGATTATCTAGGTACTAGATTTCTAGGCTTATTGTAACAAACTTCTCCAAACTTTTCTGACAGTTTTGAAGGCTTGCCATTGTTGTTAGGTGCCATTGAGTCACCTATGAATCATAGCAACCCTGTGAATCGTAAATCTGCACTTTGTATTTTCCCATAGTGACTGTTTTCCCAAGACAAATCTGTTCTTTTGGAAATCCATGGGATACACAGTGCTCCAGCACCATAACACAAAGGCACCATTTCTACTTCTGTTATCCTTAGTCATTGTCCAACTCTCTGACACTTAGCAGTGATTAAGAAGACCATGGCCCAAGTCAGGCACACTTTCATCTTCAAACTGACATCATTTTTCTTCAGCATTTTGGAGAGTGCCCTGACAGGTGGACTTACTCAGTACAATGTCTCCTGATTTTCTTACTGCTGGTCCTAAGAGCATTGATTGTTGATCCAAGCAGAATGGCATCATGGGTAACTTTAATCTTCTCTCCATTTATCGCAATGTTGGCTGTTGTTCCTCTTGTGAGGACACCCCATTCCTGTTGAGATGTAATCGATACTGAAGGCGGTAGTCCTTGATCTTCTGCAACAACTATGTGCTGTCCTCCCACCCTTATCCTTTCTCTTATCTTTAATCCATTTCCAGGACATTGAGGACTGAACTTCTCCCAGTCCCAGCTCTGGCTGAGGTTACTGTTCTCAATGTTTGGAGACTATCAGTCTTAGGAATTGAATCTCTTTAGCATGTGACCACACTCTTACTGTTTTATTTTGCTATATCAATTTCACTTGGGAAATTAAAAAAGTTGAAAAATACAACTTAAAAGCATGTCTAGTAGATTTACTATTGTCAGCTGCTGCATTATTCCTCGTCATTTTTGTGGGACTAGATATAATATTTCACAACCGTGGTGGAAACAAGTATGTTATGCTTTTATTAGAACAATTTTTGAAATCTATTTTCACACATTGAAATTCCAGTGCATGGAGATTTAAGGAACATTCGAAGTGTAAAGAGATCTTCACTAGTGTTGCCACATACAACCAGCATAATGGAGCTGATCACTGGCTTATGACTGTGATTTCAAAAAGAGTAATAAATGATAGAGCACGTGGGGTAATTAATCCTGTTAGTGTGAGAATGGCATGGAAGAATCAATCCTTAAACTACATAATTGAGAATTAAATGACCACACGGGACCAAATCAAATGACCACATGGGACTGAACCAAAGTCTCTGTAGAAAGAAATCTATTTTTCCCCCCAGTGAGTTCCTTGGTCTCAGTAAATAGATTTTGATTTTAATTATAAATGGATGATTCTGATAGATTTTAATCACACAAGAAAAATACTGAGTGTATGAATTTTGGCTTCTAATTATACATGGATAATGAGAGTGAATGTCAAACATGGAGGAGAAGGAGAGTGGGAGTGATTCTACAAAACGTTCCTCATGGGTAGTATCTGTCCAGATATATCTTCACATGGATCTAGTGTTAAACAAGCTTAGTTTTAAGGAGTAACACTGTGATCCCAAAGGCACTCAGTTTAAATTCACCAGATGCTCCACAGAAGAAAGGACAGTCTCCTCCCAACTAAAATCTGCTGGAAGGTCAGCTATGAGTGGATTCAGAATCAATGGGACCAAAAACAGGAAAAAGAAGAAACAGAATTTGGCTCAGGGGAAAGCTAGTTTATTCTCCTACATGGACCCCCCCCCCCATCCACCATTCTACTCCGTCAACCATAATGTGTATTAATTGTAAAGTAGGTGAATAGATAAATAAATGAATGGTGACTTTCCCCATACTGTCCACATATAATCTTTTGAGGAAGGAGCTCATTGTCAAGGATGTGTGAGTTTAGAATGAAAATGTTTGACATTTCAATAATCCCAGGGCACAGTGGCCAGTCTTTGGTTTATGCGAAACCAAAGGCACACAGAGTCTCTTGAGGTTGCGTTCTCTTTGGACCAGTACAAAATCTTGGAAAGAAGTGAGAGGCAGAGAGACCAGTCATTTAGAAGCCACATTTCTGATGGTTCTGATAACTGGGAAAATTAAAGCAGAAAAGGGAAAGAACCCTCTGAGTAATTATTTAGGGCAGTGATGTTGTTGTTATGTGCTATCAAGTCTCCTGTGACCCATTGCAACCCTATGTAAAACGGCTCTGAAACCTACCCTGTCCTGAACCTGTCTCACTAATTCCGACACACTCCCCCAGTTACTGTATTAATCCATCTCATCTGGAGTCTTCCTCCCCTGTGCTGTCCATCTCCCCTTCTGAGCATGATGTCCTTCTCCAAGGACCAGTCTCTCCTGGCCATGTGCCCAAATTATGTGAGATGGAGCTTTAAAACCCTAGTCTCCAAAGAGAAACTTGGCTTCACCCTCTCCAGGACAGACCTGTTTGTTTTCTTGGTAGTTCAAATGGTATGTTCAAGACTCTTCTCCAGCACCAAATTTGAAGGCATCGATTCTTCTTCTGTCATTCTTAGTTATTGTCCAGATCTCTGATGCAAAATAAGTAATTGAGAAGACGATGGCCTGGATAGGCACAGCTTAGTCTCTAGACTGACATTGTTGCTTTTCAGCACTCTGGAGAGGTTCCTCAAAGCAGATTTTCCAATGCAATTCATCTTTTGATTTCTTGACTGCTGGTGTTAAGAGCATTGATTGTGACAGGATCTCTGGTGGCCTAGTGGCAAGAAGCTGCACTGCAGTCCCAGCGGTGTACAGTTTGAATCCACCAGATTCTCTGCTGGAGAAGAAGGGACAAACTCCTCCTGTACTAGTCAGATCTGATTTGACGATACACACATACACAAAATAATAAAATAAATTAAAAAAAAGAAAATAGTGTTGATTGTGGAGCTGAGCAAGCTGTAATTGTTAACAACCTCAATCCCTTCTCCATCTATCATGGTGCTGCCAATTGGCCTAGTAGTGAGAATCTTTTTCTTCTTGATGTTGAGCTTCACCCATACTGAAGACTATGGTCCTTGATCTTCTGCAGCAAGTGCTTCAGGTCTTCTTCAGTTTCAGCAAGCAAAGTTGTGTCATCTGTAAAGTGTAGGTTGTTGATGAGTCTTCCTCCAATCCTGATGCCACATTCTTCCTCACAGAGCCCATCTTCCCAAATGATCCGTTTTGCATGTAGATGGAAAAGGTATGGAGACAGGATGCATTCCTGACACACTCCTTTCCTGATTTTGAACCATGCAGTGTTTCCCTTCTCTGTTCTGAGGACTGCTTCTTGGTCCAAGTATAGGTTTCACATAGGCAGTATCAAGTGTCTTGGGATTCCCATTTTCCTTAAGTTATTCACAATTTGTTGTGATCCACACAACTGCCTTTGCAGAGTCAATAAAACACAGAGAGACATTTCTCTGGTACTCTTTGCTTTCTGCCAAGATCCACATTGGCAATACTGCCTCTAGTGCCACAACCTCTTCTAAATCCAGCTTGTATTTCTGGTTGTTCTCTGTCAATGTACTGTTCCAGTTGTTTCTGGGTAATCTTCAGAAGAATTTTGCTGGTGTGTGATATTAGTGATATTGTTCTATAATTTCCACACTCTGTCCAGTCACCTTTTTTTAAAAAAAAAAATTTAAATTGGAATAAATATGGGTCTCTTTCAGTCAGTTGGCCAAAGAGTTGTTCTCCAGATTTCTTAGCACAACTTAGTGAACACATGCAGGGAAGCATCTCTTTCCTGAAATATGTCAACTGATATTTCATCAATACCTGAGACTTTATTTTTTGCCAAGTTTTTCAGACCAGCCAGAACTTCCTCCTTCATCACCATTGCCTCATTATCATATGTTGTTTCTTGAATTTTTTCTGGGTCAGCCACTTCTTTTTTTGTTACAAAAAGCCAGGTATGAAGATCTCCAAGACCAATGAAATCATCACAGAGATGGCTATAGGTAACATTGAGCAGAAGTTATATACTTTTGGCCATAGGTTGACAAAATTTTCCTGACCAGGGATCTGACTGCAGAAAGTTGAATTTTCTGGGGTCTACAAGCAGTATTTATAGCTATCCTCTTTCTTTAGTGTACTTAGGATTTTCAAAGACTTGTTATTGCCAATCCTGCTTCCTAATTTGTCTTAATCAAGGAGCTCCATCAAAACCTGTCCACCATGGGTAACTCTTATGGTATTTGACACAACAGTGGTACAGATTCCAGTATCAAATACAATTAACAAAATCAAAACTGCCCAAACAGTTTACACCCAGCTTTCAAGTAAATGAAAAAAAAAAAAACCCAAAAAACAAAAAACCACTTAGCCTCCAGAATCCAACTGCTCCAGGCTGGAGACTCAACCTCAGGCAGGACCAAATTAACTTTTAAATACAAAGGCCTGCCCACCAGGTCCTGATTGCTTAAACAAGAGGCTGCTAGCCCACAGCTGATTGTTAATCAAATCAGAATCATCTTGTTTGGAGCCACAATTAACACCATTGGTCCCAGTAGCCAGGAAATAAGGAGACACATTGCACTGGGAAAATCTGCAGTTAGGGACTTCTCCAAATTATTGAGGAGTAATGATATCAGTTTGAGGACTAAGGTGTGTCTGATTCAGGACATAATCTTTCTGATTACTTGCTATGTGTCTGGGAGCTGGAAAATGAGTAAGGATGACAGGAAAATAATTGAGACCTTTGAGCTGGGGTGTTGGAGAAAAGCACTGACCATTCATGGACAGCCAAGAGAATAAACAGATATATCTTGGAGAGGGTGTAACCAGAGTGCTCTTTGGAGGTAAGAATGATGAGGCTTCATCTCACATACTTTGGCATGTTGCTAGGAGAGGGTATTCCTTGGAGAAGGGCATGATGATTGGAAGTGTGGAGGGTCGGTGAAGGAGAGAAAGACCCTCAACTAAGTGGATTGACATAGTGACTGCTGCAATGAGATCTTGTGTGTCAGGAAGTGAGCAGATGGCACAGGACAGAACAGGGTTTAGATCTTTTGTTCACAGAGTCGCTAGGAGTTGTACTCAACTTGATGGCACACAACAACAACAACCAAAACAAGAAGTATTAGGACTTTCCCCATAGCACACCTGTGAGAGGGAAGTTTGCAGTATGGATTTCAATGCTCTCCCTCCCCCAATACACCACATGTTTTTTCATCATCCCTTGAACCAGAGAACCAGATGTGGAGAAGACAGCATTCAACATAATGTGAGGATGAATCTGGAATTATGATTTGTTGATATTTTGTTTCGACTCTATAATATCCCCATCTAGAGGCTAAGAAAGTCCACACATACAAATCAGTGTTGCATGGGCTTTCCTTGAGACATCTTCTGACGTCTTTTAGCTTAGGCTCTTGAACTTTTGTGTTATTGAGCATTGTTTTCAACACAGACCCCTAAATATACTGCTTCTCACCTCTACCATCTCAGCTCGTCTGACTCTTTCCCACTCCATCAAAATCATTGTTTTCAAGCCTTGGAATGGACCCTTCCCATCCCAACAATTGATGGTTGTTTTCACTACTCATACAAGGAGGGAAACAGGCAGTAATTTGTGTTTCCTAATTAATCAACTAGCTCACTGGATACTCATGAAGCTTCTGTTTTATGCTGGGACCACTCACCCAACCCAGTGCAGCTGAGTTAATTTGGATTCATGGTGGCCCTCTGTTGGATTTTTGCAAGTCTGTAAATACAAATAATAGGAGACTTGTTGTTGTTAAGTGCTTTTGGGTCTTAGGTGACTCATACCAACCCTATGAATGAAAGACCTGAACATTTGTACACTTTCATCAGGTTCGTAGAATTTCTGGAGGCAAGCTATTTCAGAAGTGGATGCCACTCCTGCTTCATCTTATTCTCATGGAATTGTTAGTAGGTTCTGGCTGCCGACCTCCGAGTTATCAAGCCAACACTTAAGCTATCATGCCACTAGTTCTCCAATGTACTGGATGGTAATGTAAGATAATTGTCTTGCTGTCAACAGACTTACACCAGAGGAACACACTAGATAAATAAACAGATAGAACGTAAATTTATGAGTAAATTAAGAGTTAGATCATAGGGGAGCTTAAAGTATTCTACTTGGTCAAGGAACACTATCCTCCAAGGAAACGGATTCTGAACCTCAAAGGAGAAATAGAAATGTACTGGGCTGATGAGACAGTAAAGGACATGCTGGTTCCATTTTTCCAGGAAGGCTGGCCAGACCAAAGAAGGTGAGGGAGTCAGCAGGACTTGAGTCTGCAGCAGGCAAACTGGAGAGCACCGCGTTAACCTCCAACTGACAGAGATTCAGAAGGTCTGCAGTGAGGACATTTCTTCTCTAAGAACTTCCACCTCAAGGGCCAGGTGAGGAACTCATTGGAGATGGAGAATATTTATTTTCCTATCTCTCTTAAATTAGAAGAGCAACTCTAGAGCTGCTACGAGCTCTTAGCTGCTTGCTAAGGTGATATTGAAAGGCTTTCAAGAACTACTGTGCTAACGAAGTGAATTTTCATTGTGAAAGGTTCTTCATCGTAGATCTGTAGATTAATCTATATCCCTGGCAGTTGTTTCTAGCGGATGTCTTAACAATATCTTACAAACTGAGGGCTGTAAAGTAATTGGGAATTTATTGTTTTGTATGACTGGCAGAATGGATTCAAAGTGTTAGCAGGATTATATTCTCTTGGAAGCCCCTTGGGGTCTTCCTAGCTTCTGGTGTTCTAGGCAATCCTTGGTTTTATTTGCTGCATAGATCAGTCAAATCCAATTATGTTACTCAAATCTTACCTCTGTCTTGGATTAAAGACATGGATGTCTTTCCACAATGTCCCACCATCTTCTCTCCTCTTTTCATTATTCACATTGGATTAAGGTTTGCCCTACTTCTATATGACCGTAGGCTACTCTCACTGTTATCTTCTTCAAAGACCCTATTTCTGAACATGTTCACATTCATAAGCACAGAGAAATAAAGCTTCAACATCTTTTTGTGGGGGGAGGCAATGAGGAACAAAATTGAACCCCTAAAAGCTGGGAAGCTAGGCAATCTGTCCTCCCATTTCTTTTCATTGTATCTCAGGCTGACGAGCGTGATCCAATCTTTCTAATTAGTCAAGAGTGTGTTAGTGGGTGCTCTTCTGAGAATGGAACCCTAGATTGCTTTTGTCAGCCTTGAGGGATAGAAATGGAAAAATAGTTCTTTCCTTCTTAAGTGCCAAGTAAATTTAAAGTATACACTGGGACAATGTTACCTCTTCTCCTTTCCAAAGACACTCTAGTGGGTCTCTCTCTCATTTTTTCCCCTAGTGGGTCTCTTGATTATGGAAAGGCAAAGTAAAGCTAATATTCACTTCTAGGATGTAGAGGACAGAGGTGAGGAGAAGCTAAGCAGCTCTGGCAGTGAATGCCAAAGGCTATCTTTATATTTGCAGAATGTCTTTACTCACAAGAAACAAATTATATGTTTTTTAGTTGCAAAAGTAGAGGCCTGCTCAGGGGAAGCCAACTGTTTTCAGAAACACAGTGGCAGGCTGAGAGCCGCTGTGGGTCTGGGAGTTCTGTAGTCTCATGGCAATCATCGCTTGATCAGTTAGGATCACAATAGGAAGCAGATGCTGCACTTGAACTTAGCAATGTAGGGGGTTTTGTTTTGCTTAGGCTTTATTTATTTATTTTTAAAGAAAGAGAAACTCTTTTTTTTTATGTTCAGCTTATTAAAGTGCAAATAGTAATTCAGCTTAACAGCAAAAAGTCAAACCTTTGACCCCAATCCCTGTCCTCCAAACATCTCAGGAGTTCTTGATATATTCCTCCCCTAAACCTCACTTTATCATTCCAGTCATCCATCTGACTTCAGTTGGCTGCTGTCCAGATACCTCATCATTTCCTCAAACCACTCTCCTCAAGCAACCTCTCTTCAGGTCCCACTGTATTTCCCAAAGAGGGGGCAAGTATCCATCCCTTGATTCTTAGAGCAAAAGCTAAACTTGACTCTTTTAAAGTGGAGGTCCTCTCAGCTCCCTTTCTGTTCTTTTCCACCTTGACCTCGTATGGAGTATATGCGTGACTCTCCTGCCATCTGCCTTGGAACTTGGTACAGAGACCCCCAACAGAGGTCAGAGATGAGAGGAAAGTGAAGGCCCTGGCCCTTTCCTGACAGGCTGCTTCTGGATGTGTTTTCTCTAAGCAGAGGTTATTCTCAGAGCCCCTTGCTCTACGTGAGTCCCTCTTCAAGGGTCCCTCTCCTTCCTCCTCATAGTAGCTCTTCTCTAGTTCATAGGTTACTCTCTAATCCCTTACAAGGAAACAAAAATTCATTACATGGGAAATAACAGCCTCTTTAACAAATGGTGCTGTCAAAACTGGACATTTCCCTGCAGAAAACAGAAAAGGGATCCACATCTCATACCATGCACAAAAATCAACTCAAAGTGGATCAAAGACCTAGGGTAAAACTCAAAACTAGAAAAATCTTATTATACAAAAAGGGAACAAATTTTGAAGACCTAAATTTACTGCATAGATAAGCTTACACACATAGCCCAAAATAGGCAACAAGGAAAGGTTACAATCAACAAATGGGACTGTCTGAAAAATCAGATCCCTCCTTCAATAGTGTGAGAAGAAAGCCCAGAAACTGGAGGAAATTTTGACAACATTTCAGACAAGGGTCTTATAACTAAAGTTTATAGACTACTTTGGGGCATAAGATCACTGCTGTGAAAATAGAAAGATAACGGAACAAGATATGTTGAAATGTTGAAAAGGGAAAGGGAAGGAGGTGCAGCAGAAAAAGCAGAAGGGGGAAAATCACTGGTATAGCAGAGATTAGTGGGTAAGGGGCAGGTGAAGGAGTAGGAAAGATTCCATGAGGACTTGATGGGACAGGGTGACAATAGGCATAGATTGATAGTAATTAGTTTAACATATGATGTACATATAAATGATTGCACAAAACACAATGTATATGAATGATTGTATGTAAACCAATTAAAAAAAATCAACAGAGCAACAGCAAACAGCAACACACCTTCACCATTGTAAGTCCTTTGTGTTACGTTTCTTTCATGTGCTCAGACATATGCTTTGCTTATTCAAAACAAACTTGAACTTAATGCCATCGAAAAAGTTCCAACTCCTAGAGACCCATAATCAAGTGACTGATTCTATAAACCTTAGTGGGAGGAGATTGCTAATCTTTCTCCCAAGGAACCACTGATGGATTTGAACCAGCACATTAACAACACAGTTCACTGTGGATTATGTTACTACAGCACTTGCTTTGCTTACAGTATATATGAAATAAAAAA
>NW_006399837.1:4537304-4567621 GCF_000299155.1 Elephantulus edwardii | reverse complement strand
GTCCTCCATGGTCACCCATTTTGTATAATATTTCATGAGTTCTTTGTTTTTCAGTGCTGCATAATATTCCATTGTGTGAATATACCACAGCTTCTCTATTCATTCTTTTATTGATTGACACTTGGGTTGTTTCCAACTTTTTGCTATTGTGAACAAAGCAGTAATAAACATGGGTGTACATATATCTGCTTGAGTGGCAGTTCTGGTTTCTTTAGGGCATATTCCCAGTAGGGGAATTGCTCAGTCAAAACGGATTTCCAACTTTTTGAGAAAGCACCATACTGCCTTCCAGAGTGATCACGCCATTTTAAATTCCCACCAACAGTGAATAAGGGATCCAATTTCTCCACAATCTTGCCAGCATTTGTTGTTTACTGCTCTGAGGAATTTTGCTATTTTTACTCTCTTAGGGATAGAATGTCTTCTTTGGTGAAGTGTTTGTTCATATCTTGTGCCCATTTTGCAATTTGGTTGTTTACCTTTATCTTGTTAAGGTGCTCGAATAGTCTATTAATTCTAGATATAAGTTCCTTATCAGTCATGTAATTACCAAATATTTTTCCCCAGTCTGTGGCTTCCTTTTTACCCTCTTGGAGAAGTTTCTGGATGTGCATAGGGATTTGATTCTTAGAAAGTCACATTCATCTATTTATCCTCTCCTGGTTGTAGGTCTTACTCCCAAATTTTAATGTTAGAAATGAACTCTACCTTGAGAACAACTGAAGGGAATTAACCTCATATGTATTTCTATATTTTAGATTTTCTGTCCAACTGCAGATATCAAAGAGTTTAGGGAGTAGCTTTATGTATCTGTGATGGTCTAGGTAACAGTCAGAATTTACAGAGAACATTCCTTGGAATTTAAGAAAGTTTTCTAACTGTGCAGTTTAGGCAATTTATCTTTGGTTTCCAATTGTGTGGAGAAGGAAAAATGGTGATGGTTCCTTTATAAGATTCTAAACCGACTCATTCTGGTTGATTGTGACTCATGGCCACGCTTCATCAGGTTTTGTTGTGTGTGCTGCTGAGTTGGGACTGACCCATAACTGACCTTCCCACTGGTTTTCAGAGGCAGTACATCGGGGAGATTGCCCATCCTTCTACTGTGTGCAACTGGTGGATTTAACACGTGTCCTTGGGATTGCAGTGCAGCCTCTAACCACCAGTCCTCCAGAGCGCACTAGCTTTCCAAAGACTGTGATGTCAACGGGAGCACAGTGCTTCACTTTTTTCCCCTGCACAGTGACTAGTAGATTTGAACTGCCAATGTTTTGGTTGGTAGCACAACACATAACCCACGAGGCCATCTCATGAAGATTAAAGGAGCCCTGGTGACACAATTGGTAGGCACTTGACAGCTAACAAAAAGTTGGTAGTTCAAATCCTACAGGGGTTCCAGGAGAAAGGCCTGCTAATCTTCTGTCCTAATGATGGTAACTGAGGGCATATTACAAGGCAGTTCTAGTCTGTTACAGGTCTACTCCAGGAATGGAATTGGCCCCAGGGCAACGTCAACAACCCTGAATGGAGCTCATCCTCTGTGGAGTTGATTCCTACTTGCAGCAACCCTCCATCGAGTTTCCTAGGTTATACATCTTCAAGAGAGAAAATTGCCACCATTTCTCCTGTGGAGAAGATAGTGGATTTGAACTGTCATCCTTTTGGTTAGCTGCTCAGTACATTACAGAGGATGTCACCTGGGGTACTTAACAACAACAACAGCAAGAATAACAAGAACAATGAGGAGTAAGTAAGATTTTCTATGTGCCTGGCCAATGGTAGGCAAGCAAGGAATATTTGCTATTAGCATTACTATTTAATTTTCTTAACAATAGAGGGAAGATTAATACATACCCATGTTTATTGTGGCTTTATTCACAATAGCAAGGAGTTGGAAACAACCTAAGTGCCCATCAACAAACGAATGGTTAAAGAAGCTGTGGTATATTCACACAATGGAATACTATGCAGCATTGAAAAACAAGGAACTTGTGCAATATTATTCAAAATGGGTGACTCTGGAGGACATTATGCTGAGTGAAATATCTCAGTCACAAAAGGACAAATACTGCATGGTGCCACTGTTGTAAAACAGGACTGAAATTGGGGTTGGGAAGAGACTGAGAAAGATGGGTTCAATAATGTATACTTCATTGAAACAAATGAGGAAGAAAACTGTTTAAAAGGGATATGTGATTAGGTATTTTTGTCATGACAGGAGTCTAGAGCAAAGGCTACATGGTGGAGTGGACCCGGGGGAGGGTTTGTAAAACAATGAAAAAAATTTGTTTTTTACTTTTCCAAGAGGGTAGTGTACTAGGGGGGAGGGCTGCGAGGGGAGAAAAGTACAGCAATGAATGAATGGAAATCCAGTCTCTGTAAATTTTTACTGAAATTAAGAATAAATTTGAATTAAAAAAACATTTTTCAATATAAAAAAGAATGCAGATTAAAAATATACTCTGGTTTCTCAATCTGCAAGTTGAGCTGTATAAATTTCTAAAATAATGGAGAGAGTATTTGAAATAGTGATGAATAAAAAAAATCATAGAGTAGTTCTTTCATGTGAATATAATTTATTAAGATTTATTCCAATTTCTTGCTTTGCCATGTTGTTGCTGTTGATTTTCTTTGAGTCGGACACGACTCATAGCAATCCTATGAACAAAAGGCCTGAAGCCCCTCTACAACTATCGACATTTATCAGAGTTTATAGAGTTTTCAGAGGCATGTTATTTAGGAAGTGGATACCACTCCTGCTTCCAATGCTTCCTAAAAATAAAAACTGAAGTTTCAAACAAGATATAATATGTTGACCTTTGCACGAAAGAATCTCTGCTGATAGTGACTTACATACCAGGGTAAATCTAGTTATGGAATTTGCTGTGTTTTTAAGATATACAGGAAATACAGTAGAATAACTCTGAGGCTGTGGTATTTAATGAGCTCACTTTCACCTCCAGGTTTCTACTTTGAGAACGTTTTCAGTGCAAGACTCCTTCTTAGGAGTGCTGTGATAGGATTAGGGGTCAGTTATTAGAGTATCAGATAGGGGGCATTGTGAAGAATAGCAATTCCAGAATGGTCAACTGTGCTCAAACATAAACTGTACAGTAAGTCATTCAAAGAAGGCAACAGGGTTCTGGGTGGTTTAAAATCAAGAAATGTGTTTATCAGCCTTATATTCATTCTCCATACTCATTCAATTTGCATGATGAGCAAATCATCTGAGGAGCTGGACTACACATGAAGAAATGCTCCAAATCACTGGCAAAAAGAGAGATGCAAATCAAAACCACCATGAGGTACCATCTCACTCCAGTAAGAGTGGCAAAATTTAACAGGGCAGCAAGTAATAGATGTGTGGAGAGCATGTGATGAGAAAGGAACTCTTATACATTGGTGGGATTGTGAAATGGTGCAACCATTCTGGAAAGCAGTTTGACACTTCCTCAAAAAGCTGAACATAGAAATTCCATATGATCCAGCTATTCCACTACTTGGGATATACCCTAAGAATATGATAGCTGAGGCACAAACCATGATTTGTACACCAATGTTCGTAGCAGCATTATTCACCATCGCAAGAACATAGGAACAGTCCATATGTCCAACCACAAACGAACAGATTGAGAAATTGTGGTACATTCACACAATGGAATACTATGCAGCATGCAGAAGCAATAACTTTGCAAATTACTACCTAACTTGGGAGGAACTGGAGAGCATTATCCTGAGTGAACTAACTCAGTCCCACAAGGATAAATATTGTATAAAACTGTTATTGTAGAATGACTCTAAGAATTCAGGAGGGGTGGGAGAGGCTGGACGCAGAGGGATGTAGATGTGCATGAGGAAGGAGGGATTAATCATTGGGCTGTACAATTTGATGTGGGGGGGGGTTAGGGAAATTGAAAGAATTTATTCAAATTTGTATTCAAATTTTGTAAATAAACTAGTAGAAAAAATGTAAATTTTTTAAAAAAATGCAGCATTGTGATTGGAGGGAGACTCATGAGCAATCTGTGATTAGAGATATGGAGACTTGAAACATTTACTTAAGAAGATGAAAGGCTATAGAATGCGTTAGATGACATTAATAAAATATCAGTTGGATTTGCATTTAAGCCCTGATTTGTCCACATATTATTGGTTTAATTATGCCTTAGCTTTTCTCAGTTGACATTTTCAAATCTATCTGAGACCTGTGTAAGTTTGACTTATTTAATAGTGCGACTATCCAGTCCTCACAATCAGCGCTCTGAGCTCACCGAATCTACCTCTATGCCAGCCCATCTCATTGAGTGTCCTCCTCTTTTCCACTTAACCTTCTCATTTACCGAGTGGGGTGTCCTTCTCCAGAAACTGGACGTCCAAAGTATGAGAAGTGGAATCTCTTCATCCTTGCCTCTAAGGAAAATGTTTGGCTCCTTAGAATTTTGATATCTCATAAATTATTTTGCTAGCAGTAAGTGGCTTGTATATGTCTACTGAATAATTTATTTACTTTAACAGAAAAGTGTTGAGTGCAGCAACTGAGGGTAGCATGCCTTATGGCTGTAGATATGAATTTGAATTGACTTATTTTTTACTAATAGACAGTTAAAATGTGTTTCTGACAGCTGGTAACTGGCAGAGTTTCAGACCCCAAAGAAGGAATTGGCAGAGGGACTGTACATACACAGCATCGTATAAAACCCCATTGTCTAAGTGGCTAATATCACACCACAAGAAATCAGCCTTTGGGCGTAAATGTCTTCCAGTCTTTGGAAATACAGCGTATGTTATCTACTTATTCAGTCTGTGTCATGAAATGGGAAAAGAGTCCAGGAAAGACACATCCCACTTGACCTTTGCAGAATGATTTAATAAAGTGATCTCGATACAAAAATATAAAAGGGTAATTGCTGATAAAAGCCGAATTGTGGCTTCCTCTTTTCAGATCCTCCTTTCTTTTGGAAACACTTCACAGGCTTTATTAACTCTTTAATGTTTTTGTAATTGGTGGCGTTTGTCCCTGAGGGCGTATTACCAGCCCTGGAGTTGGGTTCCATTAGAGCGGAGATTCTCCATCTCCAAGTTTTTTCATCCCCTTTCAACACTCATCTTGATATCTTTGTCTGTATAATTAGGCAAATATGTTTTCAATTGTTTTTATGTGTGTACACATTTCACCCCTTTTACTGCTATCTTGATTGATGTTTGATGGAATACGTTTTCAATGGGTGGCCTCCCCCATTTAGAGAGGTGCCAACATTTGCTGCTGTATCCACTTAGGGCTCTATCAGTTCCATCTGCAGGTGTAACTGAATATGGGCCTTCACTTGCAGGGTGAAGACTGGGCCTCTTGGATTTGCTAACTCAAGACTCTTAGTCCATCAACTCACCCAATGCTATTTATTTTATTTTTATGGTGTTACTCTGCTTTGAGATGAAATGCAGGCAAAGTTTAGCAGGGCAGCAAGTAATAAATGTTGGAGAGGATGTGGCAAGATAGGAACTCTTATATATTGTTGGTGGGATTGTAAAATGGCAAAACCACTCAAGAAAGCAGTTTGGTGCTTCCTCAAAAAGCTGAACATAGAAATTCTATATGACCCAGCTATTCCACTGCTTGGAATATACCCTGAGAAAATTAGAACTGAGGCACAAACAGAGACTTGTGCACCAATGTTTGTAGCAGCATTATTCACCCTTGCAAGAACATGGAAATAGCCCAAATGTCTAACAACATCCAAATGGATTGAGAAATTATGGTACATTCACCCAATGGAATGAATACTATGCAGCATGCAGGAGCAATTATTTTGAAAGTCACTACGTAACTTGGGAGAGACTGGAGAGCATTATGCTAAGTGAACTAACTCAGTCTTATAAAGACAAATACTGTATGAGACCATTACTGTAAAACAAGTTCAAGGATCCAAAGGGAGGAAGGAGGAGCAGTGAGGAAGGTGGCGGGGGAGAGGAGCTTATCATAGGGTCACGCAGTTTGATGGGTAGAAGGAGGAGTGCATAAAGGAAAGGGGAAAGATCTGGTGTGGGGAAAAATGTATATGAACTTTTTAAGTAAGCCAGTATGTTGTTGTTGTTGTTGTTATGTGCCGTCGAGTCGTTTGAGACTCATAGCGACCCTATGTACAACAGCCCTAAACCCTGCTCTATCCTGTGCCAATCTCATTGCCTCTGACACACCCATCCCGATTATCCCAGTCACTGAATCAATCCACCTCATAGAGGGTCTTCCCCTCCTGCACTGTCCCTCCACTCTACCCAGCATGATGTCCCTCTCTAAAGACCTGTTTCTCCTTACAACATGTCCAAAGTATGTCAGACGAAGCCCCAGAATCCTTGCCTCCAAGGAGCAGCCTGGTTTAACCCTCTCTACGATGAATCTGTTTGTTTTCTTGGCAGTCCATGGTACATTCAATACTCTTCTCCAGCACCACAGCTCAAAGGCGTCAATTCTCCTTCTATCCTCCCTAGTCATTGTCCAACTCTCTGATGCATAACAAGTGATTGCAAAAACCATGGCCTGTATCAGGCGGACCTTAGTCTCCAGAGAGACACTGTTGCTCCTGAGTATTTTGGAGAGGTCCCTAACCGCAGACTTTTCCATCACAATATGTTTTTTGATTTCCTGGCTACTGGTGCCAATAGTGTTGACCGTGGAGCCGAGCAAACTGAAGCTGTGAACAATCTCAATTTCTTTGCCATCCATCCTGATGCTACCGATTGGTCCAGTGCTGAGAATTTTTGTCTTCTTAACATTGAGCCTCAGTCCATATTGAAGGCTGCAGTCCTTGACCCTCTGCAATAAGTGCATGAGGTCCTCCTCAGTTTCAGTGAGCAAGGTTGTGTCATCTGCATAATGCAGATTGTTGATAGATCGTCCACCAATCCTAACGACACGCCTCTCCTCATAAAGCCCCGTGTCTCGGATAATCTGCTCTGCATACAGGTTGAAAAGGTATGGAGACAGGACACATCCCTGACGTACACCCTTCTCAATTTTGAACCATGCAGTGTTGTCCTGCTCTGTTCTGATGACTGCCTCTTGGTCCAAGTATAGGTTTTGCATTAGCATGATTAAATGTTCTGGGATTCCCATTCTTCTCAGAGTCAGCCACAGTTTGTTATGATCCACGCAGTTAAATGCCTTTGCATAATCAATGAAACACAGGTAGACATTCTTCTGGTATTCTCTGCTTTCAGCTAAGATCCATCTAACATCAGCTACAATATCCCTAGCACCACGACCCCTTTTAAACCCAGTCTGGACTTCTGGCAGTTCTCTGCTGATGTACTGTTCCAGTCGTTTTTGGATAATCTTCAGTAGAATCTTCCTTGCATGTAAAATCAATGATATTGTTCTGTAGTTTCCACACTCAGTTGGGTCACCTTTCTTTGGGATGGGAACAAATATTGGCATCTTCTAGTCAGTTGGCCAAGTGGTTGTTCTCCAGATTTCTTGGCACAACTTGGTGAGCACATCCATGGCAGCATCTGTTAGCTGAAATATGTCAATTGGTATACCATCTATTCCGGGGGCCTTATTTTTTGCTATTTCCTTCAAAGCAGCTTGAACTTCTGCCTTCATCACCATAGGCTCTGGCTCAAATGGTATTTCATTAAATGCTTCTGTATCTGCCAATTCCTTTTGGTACAATGACTCAGTATATTCCTTCCATCTTCTTTTGATACCTCCTGGATCATTTAACATTCTGCCTAAAGCATTTAAAAGAAAAAAGAAAGATGAAATGTAGATTCACTTGAGAAATTCTGGAGATGATTAAAAAGTTCAAGGACACTTTGATGTGGTTTTAGAACCATCATTGTGATAGTAAGCACAAGCTGAAGTGGTTTCTTCTCAGGGTCTCTGTGACCATGCAAATAAAAGCTTTTACCCCTTCTTTCTCCATCGCATCATGCAGCTCTATTTTCATCAGAACATACATCATTTTTATCCTCTGTCATGTATTTGTTTATATTTGTTATGAAAGTGCGAATCTTGCCTGTCTTATGAAATGATGTGCAGCCTGTATTTAAAATTGCCTGGAACTTATTGGATGACCAATAGACAATTGTTTAATTAATGGATATATCACTTTATTGTTTTAAATAACATTTCCTTCTCTTAACATTCAAGAATACAAACAATTTTCTAATATATATTCTAGGTTTCTCTTTCTCTTTACAATTGGCATTCCTTTGCTATCTTATATCAGCCAGGATAGGCTGAGTGGTACAGCAATAATAACCAACCCCAGATCTTAGTGGTTTTAAACAACATTTCATTTAGTTGAAAACACAATATGATTTGTAACATTAACAAAAAATCCAACAAAATTATTTTTGTGCCTTCTTTCTGATTATCTAATGTGGGTTGGCAAGAGAGCTTTGCTCTTTAGAGTCACCTAAGGATTCTTGCTGGTAGCAGCATTTTATCTCTGTACAAGCTTTCAGCATAGCTCAGACAGGAGCAGAAAAGATGGTATGTTGTACACTGACTCTCAAGACTCCTCTAAGAAGTGTCTTATTTCATATCTGCTCATATTTTTATAGCTCAAACTACAGAGTCTCAGAAAGAATAAAATCCTATCAAACAGAGAAATGACAACCTTTTCAACAAATGGTATTGGAAAAACTTGACATCTACCTGCAGAAAATGGAAACAGGATTCATTCACATCTCACACTACACCCAAAAGTCAGCTCAAGGTGGATCAGAGACCCAGGAGTTAAACGCAAAACTGTAAGGCTCATAAGAGATCAAATGGGGTCAAATTTAGAAGTCCTAGTCTATGGCATAAACAGACTTGCAAACAGAAATACACAACCAAGAGAGGATAAAATTTACAAATAGGGCATCCTAAAAATTAAGTCCTTTTATGTGTCAAAACCTTTTCCCAATAGGATGAAAAGAAAGCCTACAGACTGGGAAAACACATTTGGCAATGATATCTCAAACAAGGGTCCCATAATGAAAGTTTACAAACTACTACAGGGCCTCCACAAGAAGACGACTGAGAACTCAATAACAAAATGGAGAAAAGATATGAAAAGACTCTTGACAAAGGAAGACATTTGGATGGCCAACAGACACAAAGAAATGTTCAAAATCAGTGGCAATCAGAGAGATGCAAAGGAAAACAACAATGAGATACCATCTCACCTCAGTAGCAGTAGCAAAGTTTAACAGCACAGCCAGCAGTAAGTGTTGGAGAGGGTGCTGAGGGATTGGAACCCTCATGCACTGCTGGTGAGACTGTAAAATGGTACTCTCACTTTGGAAGGTGGTTTGGTGTTTCCTCAAAAGCTGAAAAAAAACTCCAAGGAAATTAGAACTGAGACACAAACAGATGTTTATACACCAGTTTTCATATCAGTGCTATTCATAACTGCAAGAAAATGAGAAATAGCCCAAATGTCCAACCAAAATAGAATGGATTGAGAAATTGTGGTAGATTCACATGATGGAATACTATGCAGCACTCAGGAGCAACAATTTCAAAAATTACATAACTTGGGGAAAACTGGGGAGTATTATGCTGAGTGAGCTAACTCAGTCTCATAAAGACAAATACTGCATTAGATCATTATTGTGAAAATAGGATAATGTGTAAAACGTGTGGGGACTCAAGTGGGGAAGGAGTGGTAGCAGAGGGGTGAGGTTGGGTCGGAGGAAATCACAGGGTTGCACAATTCGATGGGTGGGTGGGTGGAGGGGAGGTAGAGGAAATGAGAAAGATTCAGCAGGGACCTAAAAATACAGGTAAATGGTGGACATGATTCAACGGAGGTTAAGTTTCTAAAACAATGACTGTATAAAACAAAATGTGAATGAAGGAAAGTGTGAAACACAATGTATATAAATTTTTTTATACAAACTAACATAAAATAAAATTTTAAAAAGAAAAAGAAAAACAATGTGCATAAAAAAAAAGCTGACTATAGATATTCCTTAAGATCCAGCTATTCCACTGCCAGGAATATACCCAAAGGAAATTAGAACTGAGATACAAATGGAGAGTTGTAATCTATGTTCATAGTGGCATTATTCATAATCGCAAGAATGTGCAAACAATCCAAGTGTGATCAGCAAATGAATGGACTGAGAAACTGTAGTACATTCATGCAATGGAATACTATTCAGCACCCAAGGAACAATGACTTTGTAAAATGCTAGAACACACGGAGGAGACCAGACAGCATTACACTGAGTGAAATAACTGAGTCTCATAAGGACAAATACTGCATAAGAGTCTTATTGTAAAAGTAGACCATTATTGTAAAGATAGAAGGATAACTGTGCAAAATGTGTATAAATGTTCAAAGAGAAAGGAAGAAGGGAGCAAGAAAGAGAGAATGAGGGAAATCTCTAGGAGAGCAGAGGGTAGTGGGTGGGGGAAGAGTTAAAAAAAAAAAAAAGGGAAAGCGTCTACCAAATATTTTTTCCCAATCTGTGGCTTCCCTTTTTACCGTGTTGGAGAAGTTTTTGGATGTTCATAGGGATTTAATTCTTAGAAGGTCCCATTCATCTATTTTCTCCTCTCCTGGTTGTAGATTTTCCAGGATGCTTGGAAAACTGTTTATGTTGTGGATCAGGACTTCTAGAGTTCTTCCAAGCTTTTCTTTAATGAGGTTTATAGTCCTTGGTTTTAGTCCTAGGTCCATGATCTACTTTGAACTGCAGTCCTTGGTTTTCTGCAACAGGTGCTTCAAGTTCTCCCCAGTTTTGGTGAGCAAGGTTGTGGAATCTGCATTATGCAAGTTGTTGGTGAGTCTTCCTCCAATCTTGATGTCACATTCTTCTTAATAAAATCTATCATCTCTAATTATTTATTCATCATACAGATTGAAAAGGTACAGAGAGAGGCTACATTCCTGATGCACTAATTTCTTCATTTTGAACCATGTCCGACTTGCTCTGTTTGGAAAACAGCTTTTAGGTGTAGGTCTAGGTTTCACGTGAGCACAATCAAGTGTTCTGGAATTCCTGTTCTGCTCAGTGTTAGCCATAATTTCTTGTGACCCACACAGTCAAATACTTTTGAATAGTTGATAAAACAAAAGTAGACCTCATTCTGGTTCTCTCTGCTTTCAGCCAAGATCCCTCTGACATCAGCAATGATATCCCTACTGCTATGGCCTCTTCTAAACCCAGATTTCATTTCTGGCAGTTCTCTGTCAATGTACTGTTCTAGTAATCTCTTTAAAAAATTTTTTTTTATATACTCTTAAGCAAGATTATGCTTGCATGTAATATTAGTAGTATTGTTTGGTTATGTCTACATTCTGTTAAACCACCTTTTCGGGGAATAGGAATAAATATGGGTCTCTTCCAGTCAGTTGGCCAGGAGCTTTCCTCCAGATTTTTTGGCACAACTTCGTTATCTCATCTAGGGCTGCATCTGTTTGTTGAAATATGTTAGTATTCTATCAATACCTGGGACTTTATTTTGTTTTTTTCCAATACCTTCAGAGCACCTTGAACTTCCTCCATCAGGTCTTGATTATATGTGACTTTTTGGAATGGTTCTGTGTCAGCCAATTATTTTTGGTACAGTGACTTTGTTTATTCCTTTCAACATGTCTTTTAATGCTTCCTGGATCATTCAAGACTCTGCCCATCCTATCTTTCAGCATTGCAATGAGAAGTTTGAATTTGTTCTTCAGTTCCTTCAGCTTGAAAAATGTCAAGTGACTTCTTCCCTTTTGATTTTCTAATTCTGGCTCTCTTCACGTTTGGTTATAACATCTCGCTTTGTCTTCATAAACTACCCTCTGAAATCTTTTGTTCCACTCTTTTAACTGCATCATTCTTCCCCTTGTTTTGACTTCTCAGTGTTCTGGTGCAATATTCTGTCTCTTCTGACACCCATCTTGGTCTTTTCTTCATCCTCTGTTTTTGTAATGACCTTTTGTTTTCTCCATGGATAATATCCTTGGTATTACTCCACAGCTTGTCTGGTCTTCATTCATTAATGTTCAATTCCTCAAACCTGTTCTTGAGATGTTTTTTAAATTCAGGTGGGATAGACTCAAGGTCATATATTGGTTCTTGTGCATCTGTTTTCATTTTCTTTAGCTTTAATGCGAACTTGTACATAAGTAATTGATGGTCTGTCAGCACTTGGCCTGGTTTTCACAGCTGGTATTGAGCTTATCTAATGATTCTTTCAACAGATATAATCAATCTGAATCCTGGGTAGTCCATCAGGTGAAGTCCATGCGTATAAGTTCTGTTTGTGCTTTTTATAAAACACAAAATATCTTTTTTTTAAAATAAAAGGTATTGGCAATGAATTTCTATCATTCTATCTTGAGCTTAAATTCTGTCATCAAGTCCATAGTTTCTTACTGCTTCATCTTCTTTCCGGTTCTCAGCTTTTACATTCCCATCACCAATTATTATTAATGAATCTTGGTTGCATGTTCGATCAAATTCAAACTGAAAAAGTTTGTAGAAATCTATTTCTTCCTCTTTGGCTTTACTTGTTATTTACATTTGAATAATAGTGGTATTAACAATTTTCCTTGTATATGTATAAGTAATGTCTTTCACAACATTGTACTTCAAAATGGATCTAGAAATAATCTTTTTGACTATGAGGTAGTGAACACTATAATATGATGTATTGTGTTCCAAATTATCTCTTCATATAAAGCAAGTTGTGTGTGCAGGTTACACATATGTACCCTTTTTGGTGCTCAAATAAAAATATTCAATGCATACTATTCTTGTTCTCTCTTTTGGTTGCATTGTTCTAGCTCTACGTAATATATTTTTGGACACCTGTTTAATGCAATAGTTTTCTCTCATTAGTATTTCACTGTTGAATGTATTATAGTTTACTTAACCAGTCCCTTAGAAAGAGATAAGCATGTAATTTCCAATTCTTTCAATAAAGAATGCTAACAGCACACTTAGGAGAATACATTGTGGTGTGTCTAATATGAATAATTTAGTATTGACCTAAGAAAGATCTAGTTTGCAATTCCAAATCCCTCTGATTAACTGAATACGAAACCCAACCAAATTTAGTGCGTCTTGATTTGTTCAGCTACAAAATGCAGGTTTTCATTCTTCTGTCCCAGAGTCATCTTGAGAAATAAATAAGAAGATTTACCTGGAATCTAATGGTTGGTTAGTAAGCATTTAATGGCCGAGTATCTCAGGTCAGTAGACAGGGTTCGGTACGACGGAATCTTATAGTAGAATACAGTCAATAAAAATGTCCGTTTGTGGAAGTCATGGAGACTTATTCATTCTTTTCTTTATACTTATGTATATATATGACCTGGATTTTAGAGAGGAGAAGGGAAAATGGAGTCTGTTTATTTTATCATCTGGATGTACTAAAGCACACAAATGTGACTAAACAAAAATTTGCAGGCCAAAGCTACTTCTATTGATCTGATTCTGACATAGGATAGGATGGTGGAGTCGCTCCGGAGGCTTATCAAGGCTGTTCTTTTTTTTTAAAATACTAGTTTATTTAAAAACTTAAAATACATTGATTTCGAGACAGATTCTTCTAATTTTCCTTCCCTTACCCGTCAAAATTGTACAACCCCATGTTGGGGTAAGGAAGAAAAATTAGAAGAATTTTTAAAAATTATGAAAAAAGAAGCACCATTCTCTGGAAAAACACACCTTACTTAGTGGCAGAGTAGAAGGCAAGTGAAACAGAATGTTGACAATGAGATGTATTAATACAATGACTGCAAAAATGGATTCAAACATAAACTTGATGCAGGATCAGGCAACACTTCATTCTGTTACATACCGAGTTGCTGTGTGTGTGTGTGTGTGAACAAAAAAAAGGGCTTGGAAGTAGGGTGGTGGTGAGTCTAGTATTAAATTGTGCTCTAAGGTTTTATCTATGAAAAGTATTCTATCAATTCCTGGTGTCTAATTATTATAATTATTTTGAATATCTGTTTGTTTACAAAGTACATACACATTTGGTTTCACACTATCCATTTGCATCTTATTTTCTGCCAATGCTTTCAATGAAGCTTGTTCTTCTTTTAGTACTATTGGTTCTTTTTTAAAAATTATTTTAATTAAGATTTTAACAAAAGTTAAAATTGGATTTCCATTGATTCATTGTTTCATCTTTTCCTCCATAGCCACCCACCCCAGTCTGCTTTTCTTTTTTGAGAAAAAAATCACTTAATTTTTGCACAATTTCCTCTCCTACTCCCACCCCTGTCCACTTTTCCATGCACCTCTTATTCTGGACTGTTGTCGTGCAAATAATACCTAATCACATATTCCTTTCAAACAGTTCTTTCCCTCATCTGTTTCAATACCGTGTTCATTATTTATTTCCTCTTTTCTTAGTTCCCCTCCCCCCCCAGCTCCCATGTCAGTCCTGTTTTATAACAGTGGCACTATGCAATACTTATCCTTTTGTGACTGAGACAATTCACTCAGCATAATGTCTTCTAGGTCACCCATTTTGTGTAATATTTTATGAGTTCCTTCTTTCTCAGAGCTGCATAGTATTCCATTGTGTGAAATATATATCACAGATTCTGTATCCATTCATTTGTTGATGGGCAGTTGGCTTGTTTCCATCTCTTTGCTATTGTGAACAAAGCTGCAATAAACATGAGTGTGCATATATCTATTTGGGTGGCAGTTATGGTTTCTTTAGGGTATATTCCCAGTAGAGGAATTGCTGGGTCAAATGGTATTTCAATTTCCAACTTTTTGAGAAAGTGCCAAACTTCGTTCCATAGTGGCTGTACCATTTTACACTCTCCCAACAGTGAATAAGGGTTCCAGTTTCTCCACAAACTTGCCAACATTTGTTGTTTGCTGCTCTGTTGAATTTCGCTATCGTTACTGGAGTGAGATGATCTCTCATAGTAGTTTTGATTTGTATCTCTCTTAGAGTTAGGGATTTTGAACATTTATGTGTTTGTTCACCATCTGTATGTCTTCTTTGGCAAAGTGTCTGTTCATATCTTGTGCGCATTTTGGGATTGGATTGTTTTTCTTGTGGTGGTGATACTAGTGGTTCTTGACCATATACTGCTCACTGAAATAGTTCAATATAGACCAATTCTTTTTTATACAGTCACTTTGAATTCCTTCCATCTTTATTCTCTCTCTTATTTTTTTTTCCTGTTGGCCTGAGGGGGTGCTCAGATTGGGAGTTCCCTCACAGACCTGCCTGCCCACTAGCCCTTAGGCTCAAACTAAATATGCGTCAGAGCTGAAAATCTGGAGCACTGGGCTTGCGGCAGAGGCTATCGAGGAGCCTTAAATACATTCTAATTCAGCAGTCTGTTTCTTTCTCATCATCAAACCAGCACCTGTGTTGGCCCTCAGGGAACCTTCCATATTTTGATGCTTCCTGTGTCATTCAACATTTCCCGCATAAAATCCGCCAGCGTTGCAACTCGAGGTTTGAATTTGTTAAGGTCTTTCAGCATGTTCTTCCCTTTTGGTTTTCTAACTCCAGTTCCTTGAACATAGTATTATCACATTTCGCTTTGCTTTTGAGCACTTCCCTTTGAAAATAAGGCCCCAAGAATTAATGAAATATCGACTGAGGTGTTTCAGGATACAGATGCACCCTTGAACATGTTCACCAACACATGTGAAAGACTTGATTAACTGACTGAAAAACATCTATATTTGTTTTCATTCCCCAAAAGATTATTCAACAGAATGTGGAAATTATAAAACAATATCATTAATATCACAAGTAAATTCTTGCTGAAGATTTTTTAAAATGGCTAGAACAATACATTTACTGGGATCTGCCAGATTTTGAAGAGGCCATGGAACAAGGGAAATCAATGCGATGTCTGATAGATCTTGATTGAGAGCAGAAAGAACTGGAAAGATGTGTTTTATTGATTATACATAGGCACTTGTCTGTGTGGATCTTAACAAATTATAGCCAGCACTGAGAAGAATGGGAATGCTAGAACAGTTACTTGTGCTCATACTAACCTTTACTTAGATCAAGAAGTTGTTATTCTAACTAAACAAGGAAACACTGCATGGTTTAAAATCAGGGAAGCTGTGTGTCAGGATTGTTTCCTTTCTCAATACCTATTCAATCTGTGTTCGAAGAAAATAATTAGAGAAGGTGGACTTTATGAAAGAGAATGTGGCCTCAGGATCAGGAGAACACTCACCAACAACTTGCATTATGCTGACAACACAATCTTATTTGCATAAAGTAAAGAGGAATTGAAACACCACAAAAGATCAAAGACTACAGACTTTAACACGGGTTACAAGTCAACATCAATAATACAGAAATCTTCACGAATGGGCCAATAGGCTGTTTAAAGGCTATGGTGCACCTGATAGAGGTAATGGTCTCTGAAACTACTTGTTATTTATCTGAAAGTTGCACAGTCAATAAGGATGACAGAAGTAGAATTGACGATTTTGAGTTGTAGTGTTGGAGAAGAGCACTGACTATCTCATGACAGCCAAAAGAACAAGCAAAGGGAGCTCTGGTGGCCTACTGGCAAAGAAGCTGCACTGCAATCCTGAAGGTGAGAGGTTCAAATCCACCAGACGCTCCGCTGGAGAAGGAGGAGCAATCTCTTCCTGTGCCGGTCAGATCTGATTTGATGGTACACAACAAGAAAATAAAAAACAACAGCAGCAACAGCAAAAAGAACAAGCAAACACGTCCTGGAGAAAGTGCAGCGAGGTTGCTCCTCAGAGGCAAGGATAGTGGGACTCATTTTACATATGTAAGGCATGTTGTTAGGAGACACCAGTCTTTAGAAAAAGGACATAATTCTTGCAAAGGTGAAGGGTCCGTGTAAGAGAGGAAGACACTCAACAAGATAGATTGACACATTGACTTCGACAACGGGCTTGAGCAATACAGATCCTGAGGATGGTGCAGATTGAGGCAAGACTGGGAATCAGAGAGTCTCTGGTTCACAGTCGACTTGATGGCACCTAATAATATCTGGTGTTATGTGCATTAGTTCCTGTTGCAGTAAAACATAGCCAACTGGAAAGTAAATAAGTAGTTGGTAGTCTATTCCACAATCAGCACCAGACCTAGCTTTCACAGCTGATATTGAGCTTCTCCAGCGATTTTTTCCACAGATGCAATCGATCTGATTCCTGTGCATACCATCAGGTGAAATCCAAGTGTATAACCTGCGTTTATATTTCTTATACAATGTATTTGCAATGAATAAATCATTGATTGAGCAAAATTCTGTCATTCTATCTCCAGCTTTATTTCTGTCACCAAGTCCATGTTTTCCAACTACTGATCCTTCTTCTCTGTTCCCAACTTTTGCATTCCAGTCACTATTATTATTATTATTAATGCATCTTGATTGCAAGTTTGATCCATCTCTGACTGCAAAAGTTGGTAGAAATCTTCTCTTTCCTCCTCTTTGGCTCTCGTTGTGCGTGCATAACAAAGATTCTTACCACTGGGCCAATTGGCAGCCTCATGATAGATGGTGAAGACATTGAGATTATTAACAGTTTTAGTTTGCTTAGCTCCACTTAACTCTTGGTACCAGCAGCCAGAAAATGAAAATGAAAAGACAAATTACATTGGGAAAGTCTGCTGTCAGAGACCTCTTCAAAGTACTAAAGAGCAATGATGTCAGTCTGGAGACTAAGGTGCACTTGATTCAGGCCATAGTCTTTGTAATTACTTGCTAAGCATCAGAAAGCTGGACAATAAGTAGGGATGTTAGAAGAATTGATGCCTTTTTGCTGTGGTACTGGAGATGAGTACTAATTATAGCATAGGCTGCTGAGAGATCAAACAGGGTTGTCAGAGAGAGGGTGAGACCAGTCGGCTCCATGGAGTCAAGGATTCTGAAGCTTCATCTGACATACTTTGGACAGGTTGCAAAGAGAGACTAGTCCTTGGAGAGGGATGTCATGTTTGGGAGGGTGGAAAGACAGTGCTGGAGAGGAAGACTCTCGATGAGATGAATTGACTGAATGACTGGGGTAATGGGGGTAGGTGTGTCAGAGACAATAAGATTGGCACAGGACAAACAACTAATGCTAGTGAGGTTGTGGAGAAACTGGAACCCTTATTCACTGTTGGTAGGAGTGTAAAATGGTGCAACCACTATGGAAGGCAGTATGGCACTTTCTCAAAAAGTTGGAAATTGAAATACCATTTGACCCAGCAATTCCACTACTGTAAATCCCCAAAGAAACCATAACTGCCACCCAGGCAGATATATGCACACCCATGTTTATTGCAGCTTTGTTCCCAATAGCAAAGAGTTGGAAATAACCCAAATGCCCATCAACAAATGAATGGATAGAGAAGCTGTGGTGTATTCACACAATGGAATATTATGCTGCTTTGAAAAACAAGAAACTTATGAAATATTATACAAAATGAGTGGCCCTGGAGGACATTATGCTGAATGAAATATCTCAGTCACAAAAGGACAAATATTGCATAGTGTCACTGTTGTAAAATGTGACTGACATCGGGGTTGGGGAGAGACTGAGAAAGATGGGATAAATTATGTATACAGCACTGAAACAGATGAGGGACAGAACTGTTTAATAGTGATATATGATTAGGTACTATTGTCATGACAGGAGTCCAGAGAGAAGACTGCATAGTGGAGTGGATTTGTGGGGAGTGCTTGTATAACAATGAAAGAATTTTTTTTTTACTTTTCAAAGAAAGGAGTGAACTGGGGGTCAGGGTGAGCAAGGAGAAAAGTGCAACAACGAATGAATGGAAACCCAAAGTCTGCAAACTTTCACGAAAATTAATAATAATAAAAAGATTGGCACAAGATAGAGGAGGGTTTAGGGCTGTTGTACATAGGGTTGCTATGAGTTGCAGGTAACTTGAGGGTACACTACCACCATCACAATAAATAGAAAGCAAATGGAATGCATCCTAACAAAGATAAAATATGTTTACCAACATCTGCATTTATCCCATCTCCTTCTGTCTTTCTCACGTGGGTGGTCACCATTGCCAAAAGGGTTTTGCCAAGTGTGAAGTACTTGCTAGTTACTGTGCTTGGTCTTCTGAAGCTTTCTTTACCCTCCCCTTCCTTTCTCTATTGTTTCCTTCCCCTCTTCTCTTTGTTTAATTTAGTTAAAAGAAATCTGGCCCTGAGCTCTACATGAGTAATTTCCTGGCAATGGGTCAGGATTCACATTTTGAAAAATCTTTCCCTAAAACCTTTCCTTTTATTCTGTAATTTAACTTGTCATCTATGTGACCATGTTGCCCAAATTTACATCTTCACCAGAAGGACACACTTTGCTTCTGCTCACATGTCTTTGGCCGTAACAAATCACACAGTTACTCTGACATCCGGAAGGATCACTCAGCTTCTCCAAGCAGCTGTTCATTAGGCAATGCAAACTTAAACAGTTCTGCAACTCTTCCTATTCTCTCTGTCACAACCTGCTTCTGTCATATTGCTCCCCAAATATCGAAATGGTGTCATCATTCATTTGGTTGATCATGTCTCCAAACCCGGAGTCACTTTTGACTCATTCTCTCCAGCTGCATGACCAAATCATCAGTGCAGTCTTGTGAATTTTCAGTAAAAACATATCTGACCTAGTCCTTTCTCACTCTTTTTACTGATAACACTGCAGTCTAACTACCCTCCTCTCTCAGCTTGAACCCCTCGAAGTCCATCATTCCTGTGCTCTTATCAGACCATTTCACACACAGCAGCAATAGTTGTTATTGTTAGGGGCTGTGAAGTTGAGTACTATTCATAGCAACCCTATGAACAAAAGATCTGAGCCCAGTTCTCACACTTCCTGACACAAATGAGCCCTTTGCGGCAGTCACCACATCAGTCTACCTGGTTGAGGGTCTTTCTCTCCTTCACCAACCCTTTACTCTTCCCAGCATTGTGTCCGTCTCCAAGGAATAGCCTTTTCTGGCAACATGCCCAAAGTAATTGAGGTGAAGCCTCATCATTCTTGCCTCCAGAGAGCACCGCAGCTGCACCCTCTCCAAGACATATCTATTTGTTCTCTTGGCTGTCTGTGGGGTGTTGAGCACTCTTCTCCAACACCACAGATCAAAGATATCAATTCTTTGTCTGTCAGTTCACTGTCCAGCTCGAAGATGTTGTAGAAAGAGGTTGTTGTGCAAAGATCCATTGGATATCAGCAATGATATCCCTAGGGCCATGGTCTCTTCTAAATCCCCCTTGAACTTCTGGCATTTCCCTATCTATGTACTGTTCCGGTGAATAATGATTACAGAAAAAGAATTGATGCCTTTGAGCTGTGATGTTGGAGAAGAGCTCTGAACATTCTACGGATGTGAATATTCCAGGAAAATGAATAGATATGTCTTGGAGAGGGTGCAGCTGGAGTTCTCTTTGGAGGTAAGAATGATAAGGCTTCGCCTCACATACTTTGGACATATTGCTAGGAAGTACTATTCCTCGAAAAGGGACATGATGTCGGGAAAGGTAAAGGGACGACAAAGGAGAGGAAGTCCCTCAACCAGGTGGATTGACGTGGTGACTGCTGCAATGGGCTCTTGTGTGTCAGGAAGTGTGAGGATGACGCAGGATAGAAGAGGGTTCAGATCTTTTGTTCATAGTGTCGCTATGAGTCATATTTGACTCGATGGCACCTAACAACAACAGATATCAGCAATCACAATAGAAACCTACATGGTATTCTTTCTTGATAACAAAAACAACCATTCTCACAATGTCTGACACACTAAAGCCTATTCCTGTAGTCACTGTGTTAATCCACCTGGTAAAGGGTCTTCCTCTCTTTCGCTGACATTTCCAAGCTTGATGTCCACCTACAAGGAATAACATCTCTTAGCAACATGCCTCAAGTATGTGAGAGGAAGATTTATCATCTTTGCCTCTAAGAAGCTCTCTGGCTGCACCTTATCCATCACATATTTGTTATTTTGCCAGTATATGGTATATTCAGCACTCTTCTCCAACACTACAGCTTAAAAGCATCAATTTTTCTTCTGCAGTACTTATTCATTGTTCACCTCTCAGATGAATAGCAAGTGACTGAAAATACCAAGGCCTGAATCAGGTGCACCTTAGTTCTCAAAATGACATAGTTACTCCTCAATGTTTGGAGATAGATATTTATATTTATATCTATATCTGTATCTAAATCTATGTCTATGTCTATCTATCTATCTATCTATCTATCTATCTATCTATCTATCTATCTATCTATATCTGCCCTTCTCATTGGTTTCATCTTATCTGCACCCAACCAGGTGGTTGGTCTGTGCCTCTGCTTCCCTCGACCTACTCAGAATGCCAATATCACTGGGAAATAGAGAGATAATGAGAGGACAGAAGTGGCTGGCAACTTGTGCCATCGTAGCAGGGGCTAGTTGAAGGGAGGAGGGAGAGAGGTGCTAATGGGGTGGGATAGGGTGTGTTGAGAGAAAGGAGGGGAAGCACCTTAGCATTGGGTGTAGGGACATGACCCTGATGCTTGTCTCAAGGGAGGAGGTGGGACCAACCCTGAATTTGTTAGTTGTGTGATGGGGAAGAGTCTTTCATCTGCTTGTCTCTCAGATATTGTTCTGAAGCTAAGCATCCAAATTAATACAGACTAGGAAGAATGATTGGCCATCTACTTCCTAAATAACAAGCCTTTGAAAACCCTATGCACTATAGAACACATTTAGATTAGACTAGCAGATATGATAACAGAGGCTGAGTCTACTTGCACTGGGAAACACAAAGGAGGAGGAACAAACAAATGTGAGAAGTATGAATGTAGGAAAACAGAACATTGTTAAGGAGGAAATAGAACACAATGAAGAATAAATATTGACATACTAGGCATTGGTGAAATGAGATGTATTGACATGGGACATTTGGAATGAAAAGGTGAGGAAAAATGAGGTCATATTCATAGTTAAAGAAACTATTTCTAGATCCATCTTGAAGTACAATGTTGTGAGTGGTAGGATAATATTCATATGTGTATAAGAAAGACCTGTTAACACTATCATTCAAATATGTACATCAACAACCAGTGCCAAAGAGGAGGGAATATAAGATTTTAACCAACTTTTGCAGTTGGAAATGGATTGAACATGCAACCAAGACGCATTAATAATAATAGGTGACTGGAATGCAAAAGTTGAGGACAAGGATGATAGATCAGTAGTTGGAAAAGTTGGTGACAGAAATGAGGCTGTAGACAGAATGAAAGAATTTTGTACGGTCAATGATTTATTCATTGCAAATACCTTTTATTTTTTTATATAAATCTTTTATTTTAGTTGTCATTTTAATGAAAGTTTATTCATTGTTGCACATTTTTTACCTCCCTTCCCCCTCCCCAGTTTACTTTTTTGTTTTTTTAAATGTTCATTCATTGTTGCCCAATACTACCCACCCAGTCTTCTTTGCAATGTACGTCTTATTCTGGGCTATTGTTGTACATGTAATGCCTAATCATTTGAATATTCTTTTTAAACAGTTCTTTCCTTCATCTATTTCAGTGCAATGTTCATTGTATATCCACTCTTATTCTCTTCCCAAAGCCTAATGTCAGACCTGCTTTAGAACAGTGGTGCAATGAAAGAGGGATAAATGGTGACTATACACATGGACTTCAACTGTTGGTTTATCCAGGAATCAGATTGATTATATCTGTGGAATAAAATTGCTGGAAAAGCTCACTATCAGCTGTGAAAACTAGACCAGGTGCTGATTGTGGAACAGGCCTTCAACTACGCATATGCAAGTTCAAACTGAAGCTAAAGGAAATGAAAATGAATCCATAAGAACCAACATTTGACACTGAGTCTGTCCCACCTGAACTTAAAAAAGCATCCCAGCAATTACCACAGGTTTGAGGTCTTGAACACTAACAAGCAAGATGAGCTGTGGGAGGATATCAAGAATATCATTCAGGAAGAATGCAACAAGATAGAGGTGAAAGAGAAGACCAAGATGGATGTCAGAAGAGATTCTGAATAGTGCACTAGAATGCTGAGAAGCCAAAGCAAAGGGAAGAAATCAGGAAGATAAGGAGCTGAACAGAAGATTTCAATGGGCAGCTCAGGAAGACAAAGGAAAGAATTCTAAAGAAATGGGCAAAGAGCCAGACTCAGAAAAAGGGATGAACTCACTCGACATATCTTAAGCTGAAGGAAATGCAGAACAAATTCAAGCCCCGAATTACAATACTTGCAGATGCTATGGGAAGAATATGGAATGATCCAGGAAGCATCAAAAGAACACGGGACGAGTACACAGGACGAGTAGCAAAAAAATTGATGGCACAAAGAATTTCATGAAACAACATATGGTGAAGAGGCAAAGTTGATGAAGGAGGAAATTCAAGTTGCTCTGAAAGAGTTGGCAAAAAATAAGGCCCCAAGAATTGATGGAATATAAATTGACATTTATTTTACAAACAGATGCTGCCTTGGACGTGCTCACTAGGTTGTGCTGAGAAGTGTGGAGGACAACTACCTGGCCAACTGGCAGGAAGAGATCCATATTTATACCTATTCTGAGAAAAGGTGACTCTCCAGAGTGGGGAAATTATTGAACAATATCACACACAAGCAAAATCCTGATGAAGATTATCCAAAAGGACTGGAACGGTATTGTCAGAGAACTGCCAGAAGTGCAAGCTGGGTTTAGAAGAGGCCGTGACACTAGGGACATCATAGCCAATGTCAGATGGATCTTGGCTGAAAGCAGAGAGTACCAGAGGAATGTCTATCTGTGTTTCATTGACTATGTAAAGGCATTTGACTGTGTCGATCACAACAAACTGTGGCTAACCTTGAGGAGAATGGGAATCCCAGACACTTGATTGTGCTCATATAGCATATAAAGCCTATACTTGGATCAGTACGAACAGAGCAAGGAAATACTGCATGGTTCAAAACCAGGAAAGGAGTGTGTCAAGGACATGTCCTGTCTCCTTAAGTTTTCAATCTATATGTAGAACAGATCTTTTGGGAGACTGGACTTTATGAGGAGGAATATGGCATCAGGATTGGAGGAAGACTCATCAACAACATTTATTATGCAGATGACACAATCTTGCCTCCTGAAACTGAAAAAGAACTGAAGTACTTGCTGCAGAAGGCCAAGGACTATAGTCTTCAATATGGATTGAAGCTCGACATCCAGAAAATAAGCACTCTCACCACTGGGCCAATGGCAGCACCATGATAAATGAAGAGATCAAAATTGTTAACAATTTCAGCTAACTTGGGTCCACAATCAATGCTCTTGGTACTAGCAGTCAGGAACTCAAAAGATGAGTTGCATTGGGAAGATCTGCTGCTAGGGGCGTCTCCAGAGTGCTACAGAGCAATGATGTCAGTTTAGAGCCTAAGGTGTGCCTTATCCAGGCCATGGTCTTTGCCATTACTTGCTATGCATTGGAGAGCTGGACAATGACTAAAGGTGACAGAAGAAGAGTCAATACCTTTGAGTTTTGGTGCGGGGGAAGATTGAACATACCAAGAACTGCTAAGAGAACAAGCAGGTCTGTCCTGCAGAGGAAGCTTGTGAAAACAAGCCACTCCTTGAAAGCAAAGATTTTGAAGCTACAGCTTATACACTTTGGGCATGTTGCCAGGAGGGACCAGTCTTTGAAGAAAGATGCCATGCTTGGAAAGGTGGAGGGACAACGCAGGAGAGGGAGACCCTGGATGAGATGGATTGACCCAGTGACTGGTTGACAGGGGCAGGAGTGTCAAAGATGATGAGCCTGGCTCAGATAGGACAGGATTCAGAGCTGTTCTACAGGGTTGCAATGAGTCATAGTTGACTAGGTTATATAGAACAACAACAAATATATATATAGTTTGTTGTTGATTGCCATTGAATGGGGCACGACTTATAGCAACCCTTTGAACAAAAGACCTGAAGCCTTTCTATAACTATCATTGTTTCTCAGAGTTCATAGGGTTTTCTGGGGCATGTGGTTTAGGGATCTGAGAGCTCTCTCTAATCTCCTTGATCAGGTAACATTTTTCTCCCAGGAGGGCATCAGCCACCTTAATCTCATCTTTCAGGATAGAATAAATATCTTCAGTCTCAAATTTCCATCCGGCCCTCAGGCCAAACACCACCACAGCATCAGATCTAGAAGAAACCTGTCTGGACCTGGGAATTATCACATTGTGTCAGCAATGTAAACTGAGGCAGTAAGTCACAGAACTTAGCAGAAGCTCTGTGGCCAGGATCTTCCCTCAGAACGGCCTCAAGCAAAAATCTCTCTCTGAAGTTGGTACATAGGATTTGGATTTGCATCATCCTAAACAAGAGATGGACAGCAGCATGAGAGACCAGTAGCAGTCTGTAGTGCAAGGTAGCACAGAAGTGACTGGTGTGTCTGGGGAAGGGAGAGTTTGACCAGGTAGCTGGGTGAGCAAGGAATGGGAATAAAGCAGGAAAAGGGAAGAGAGAAGTCACATGTGCTTGGCAGGTTGGAGTGGGCTTTGAGCATATTAGTTATTTCTGTAAGGGAAGTGTCTTTCATCTGGTAGGTAAAATGCTTGTCTGTCAAATATTCTAACACTGAACATCCAAATTAAGACAGACGAGGAAGAAGGATTGACCATTCACTTCTGAAATATAACTGGCCTTTGAACACCCTACGTACAGCAGAGAACACTTAGAGTAGATTAACAGATTTGGTAACTGAAGTTGAGCCCTCAAATTTGGAAACACAAAGGAGGAGAAACAGTTGTAAGAAGAAACTAACAATTGGTACATGGAATGTGAGAAGTATGAATGTAGGAGAAATAGAATGCATAAATATTGGCATATTGGGTATTAGCGATATGAGATGATTGGCCTGGGACAAGTTGAATCCCACAGTCATATGATCTATTATGCTGGAGATGGAAAGGTGAAAAAAGATCGTGGCTGCTTTCATACTTAAAAAGGCCATTTCTAGATCCATCTTGAAATACAATATTGATATATCCATACAGATACAAGGAAGATCTGTTAATATCACTATCATTCAAATTTATGTTCCTACAACCCAAGCCAAAGAGGAGGAAATAGATGATTTCTATCAACTGTTGCAGTCATGTAACTAACATGTAACTAAGATAAATTAAGAATAATAAGTAACTGGAAAGATACATTAATAATAATAAGTAACTGGAATGCAAATGTTGGGAACCAGGAAGAAGGATCAGTAGTCAGAAAATATGGACTTGGTGACAGAAATGAGACTGGGGGTAGAATGATAAAATTCTGTACAATCAATGATTTATTCATAGCAAATGCCTTTTATAAGAAACATAAATGCAGGTTGTACACATAGATTTCGCCTGATGGGATTCACAGGAATGAGACTTATTACATCTGTGGAAGGAACCGTTGGAGAAGTTCAATATCAGCTGTGAAAACTAGGCCAGATGCTGATAGTGGAAGAGACCATCAACTGCCCATATGCAAGATCAAATTAAAACTCAAGAAGGTTATATCATATCCACAAGAATCAAAATTTTACCTTGAGTCTAACTCCCATGAATTTAAAAACAAACTCAGGAATAGGTATGAGGACATGAACACTAATGAATGAAGACCAGATAAGTTGTAGGAAGATATGAAGAATATTGTTTATGAAGAATGCAAAAAGTCATTATAAAGAAGGAAGAAGAAGAAGAAAAGACCAAAATGGATGTCAGAAGAGACTCTGAATATTGCACTAGAGCGCTAAAAAGCCAAAGCAAAGGGATGAAATCAAGAAGGAGCTGAATAGAAGATTTCAAAGGGCTGCTTGGGAAAATGAAGCAAAATATTATAATGAATTGCAGAAGGAGCTGGAGTTGGAAAATCAAAAAGACTGAACTCGCTCAGCATTTAAACTGAAAGAACTAAAGAATAAATTCAAGCCATGAGCTGCAATGCTTAAGGATGCTATGGGCAGAATATTGAATGACTTAGGAAACATTAAAAGAAGATTGAAGGTGTATACAGAGTCACTGTACCAAAAAGAATTGGCTGACACGGAAGAATTTAAAGAAACAACATATGAGTAGCAGGCAATGGTGCTGAAGGAGGAAGTGCAGGTTGCTCTGAAGGACTTGGCAAAAAAATAAAGCTCCAGGAATTGATGAAATACCAACTGATGTATTTCAGCAAACAGATGTGGCCCTGCATGTGCTCACCAAGTTGTGCCAAGAAATCTGGAGGACAACTACTTGACCAATTGACTGGAAGAGATCCATATTTATTCTGATTTACAAAAGTGACCCAATAGAGTGTGGACATTACAGAACACTATCAATAATATCACACACTAGCAAAATCCTGCTGAAGATAATCCAGAAAAAACTTGAACAGTACATTGACAGAGAACTACCAGAAATGCAAGCTGGGTTTAGAAGAGGTTGTGGCACAAGAGACATTATTGTCAATGTCAGATGGATCTTGGTAGAAAGCAGAGAGTGCCAGATAAATGTCTTATTTGTATTTCATTGAATATGCAAAGGCATTTGACTGTGTGGATTACAACAAATTATGGCTAACCTTGAAGAAAATGGGAATCCCAGAACACTTGAGTGTGCTTATGTGAAACCTATACTTGAACCAAGAACCAGTCCTCAGAACAGAGCAGGGAAACATTGCATGGTTCAAAATCAGGAAAGGAGTGCATCAGGGATGCATCCTGACCCCATACCTTTCAATATGTATGTAGAACAGATCATTCGGGAAGCAGGGCTTTATGAGGAGGAGTGTGACATCAAGATTGCAGGAAGATTCATTAGCAACCTATAATATACAGATGACACAACCTTGCTTGCTGAAACCGAAGAAAAACTGAAGCGCTTGCTGTAAAAGTCAAGGACTATATGTAGTCTTCAATATGGATTGAAGCTCAACATAAAAAAGACAAAGATTCTCACCACCGGGCCAACTGGCAACACCATGATAGATGGAGAAGAGATTGAGGCTATTAGCAATTATAGCTTACTTGGATCCACAATCAACACTCTTAAAACCAGCAGTCAGGAAATCAAAAGATGAATTTCTCTGGGGAAAATCTACTGTCATGGACTTCTCCAGAGTGCTGAAGAGTAATGATGTCAGTCTAGATACGAAGGTGTGCCTTATCCAGGCCATAGTCTTCTCAATTACTTATTATGCTTCAGAGAGTTGGACAATGACTAAGGATGACAGAAGAATAGATGCCTTTGAGTTGTGGTGCTGTAGAAGAGCCTTGAACATACCATGGACTGCCAAGAAAACAAATTGGTTTGTCTTGGAGAGGGTGAAACCAAGTCTCTCCTTGAAGGCTAGAATTTTGAAGCTCTGCCTCATTTACTTTGGGCATGTGGCCAGGACAGACGGGTCCTTGGAGAAGGACATCATGCTTGGAAGGGTGGAGGGATAGTGCAAGAGAGGAAGACCCCGGATGAGATGGATTGATACAGTATCTGGGGATTGGTGTGTTGGAATTAGCGAGACTGGACAAGGACAAGGAAGGGTTCAGAGCTGTTGTACATAGGGTTGCTATACATCGCAGATGACTCAGTGGCACATAACAACGGTAACATACTTTATTGGTCGTTTATTATTTAAGCCTCCTAGAGTTAACAAGACTTTGGGGATGCCTTTGCATTTAAAGTTGGTTGTTGTTATTATATTTTGGAGCAACATTCTTCTTAGTTGTACAGCACTCTTCCGTCAATATGCTGTACTGAAGTAACCTGGGGTTGCTGTGAAGCTGAACCTTGTATCATTGGGGTGTCAAATGCCCTAACGGTTACCCATGGTGGATAGTGTTTGGTGGAGTTCCCAGTTTAAGACAGGTTTGGAGGCAGGAGTGATATCCACTTCCTGAACAACATGCCTCCAGAAATTGTGTGAACTTCGATAAATGTCAATCGTTGTAGAGGGGCTTCAGGCCTTATTGTTCACAGGGTCACTATGAGATGTGCTTGACTTGAAGGCAATAAACAACAACTTTTAATATATATATATATACACACACGCACACACAAATATAGATAGATAGATATAGATATATATGTCTTGTTACCAAATTGTAAAGAGACATCAATACAATGTTAAGAATCTGCACATTTTCCTTTCTAGTCTTCAAATGTTAATAGTATCTTTCTATATATCTCTTAGAGAGCTCTTAGGGAGTCCTAGTCAGTTCATAGGGAGTTGCACTGCTAACCCAAAGGCCATGCCTCTCTGGCAGTTTGAACGCACCAGTGATTCTAGTAGAGAAATAGCACAATTTCCTCCTGTGTAGTTTTCAGCCTGAAATCCTCAATGGAAGGTCAGCTCTGAGGCAGTTCTTTCTCAAAGACAATGAGTGAGTGACTGATGTGTTTCTTATGCTCATCTAAGTATATGCAAGTGTATATTTGAATGCACAGATTACCTTGCATATATAATTTTATGTGTTTAATTTTGTCCTCTTAACCAGAGACTATGGATTTCCTGCTACATAATATTCCAAAGAGTACAGCTTATCACACAATTTGCTAATGGAAATACAGTTTTCTGCCCATAGTAGTCCTTCTGCAAACCTTTTGGTGCAACATGTCCTTTTAAGTGGGTGCTTTTATTTTCAAAGGATAAACACCAATAAATAGAGTTGTACTCTGCAGCTGTCTTTTCAGTTTGCTTTCCACTTATCATCACTCTTCCTTTCGAGCTGGGCTCTATTGGCTCCAACCCCCAAGCCTTCCTCCAAAGTACACACAAGGTGGAGGCAGCAGGAGGGAAAGTAGCTACTGTGGCTTTTGACCTAAGTTGTTTTTTTATAGTGGTCCATCCTCAAGAGGCCAGTCCTCAAAGGTCTGTGCCTTTTGACTAGTGACAAAAGAGACAATGAATATAAAATTCCTATGGTTGTCTGAATTATATTCTCCGTGGCCTTCAATGAAAATGTAAACACAACTTAAGACAACTGATTTTCATGGAATTTTTTTTTTGTAACTTGTAAAACATGAGAGAAAAAGGAGATGATACTGAAAGTCATTTAAAGTTTTATTAAATTGCATCAGTGACATTATTAAACTTCTCAGTGTTTGGTGAGCACATTCCATATATTGCTAGAGTATCTAAATGACAGAAAATAATTTTGTATAATTCTGTGAAAGAATTTGTGAGCTCTGGTGGTGTAGTGGTAAGGTGCTTCTCTGTGAACCTGAAGGCATGTGGTTTGTATCTACCAGTTGCTCCCCAGGAAAAGTATGAATACTCTCCCACTCCACCCCCGCCCCGTGCAGTTTGATACCTTGGAAAACCTGCTGGAGTGTCAGCTATGAGTCTATTCTGACTCTCAGGTACTCAATAACAACAACGTCCAAGAATTTA
>NW_006399837.1:4518713-4535995 GCF_000299155.1 Elephantulus edwardii | reverse complement strand
TCAGGTCCTCCTCAGTTTCAGCAAGCAGGGTTGTGTCATCTGCATGACGCAGGTTGTTGATGACTCTTCCACCAATCCTGATGCCACATTCCTCTTCATATAGCCCAGCGTCTCGAATGATCTGTTCTGCATACAGATTGAAAAGGTATGGAGACAGAGTACATCCCTGACGGACCCTCTTCTTGATTATTACTTTTATTATTATTATTTTATAGTGGTTTACTTAAAAAATTCATAAAGTTCTTCCACATTGTTTTTTACACCCCTCCTTCCACCTATTAAATTGTGTGACCCTATGATTAAAACCCCCCTTTCCTCTCCTTAGATACTTGCACTCATTCTACAAAAATGGTCTTATGCAGTATTTGTCTTTATGAGACTGAATTAGTTGACTTAGCATAATGCTCTCCAGTCTCTTCCAAGTTAGGCAGTAATTTACAAAATCATTGCTCCTGCATGCTGCACAGTATTCCATTGTGTGAATGTACACATTTTAATTTTTAGGTGCTGTTGAGTTAACTGATTGTGATACAGCAGGTCTCAACGTTGCCCGATCTGGTGCCATCCTCAAATTCTCCACTGTGTTCATATCTATTGTTAGCATCACTATATCCACCCATCTCGTTGGTCTTCCTCCTTTCTCTAATCTCCATCTTTCCAAGCATGATGTCTTTTCCCATGAACATGCACAAAGTTGATTTTCCAAATTAAAGCATGCAACCTGCAACACTTTCCATTTGAAAAAATGGACTCCAATGACTAGTTCCTGGTCTTTAAATAGTATTAGGAAAAAAGCAGGAAGCTAATAATACACAAAGACTATTATTTTTGACTAACTCGATGTGGTGGCGTTAACTACCTGGTACCATGCTGCTAGAGGCCCAGACCAAGACATTTGCACATGAACTGCAAATAATAATGAAACAAACAAGAAAGAAAGAATTTTGTATCTTTATTGTTGCCGACTAGATCCTCTTAGCCTGAGGTTTTTCCGGGAGAAAATGCAGAATCTGATTGCAGAAAGCATTGGGGGTGTTTCACAAGACAGGCCCCTGCTGCACTATCGCTTCTATTCTGATCTTGCTCAAATTCATCAGAGAAAATTAACCTTGGCAGCTTATTCAGTGACTAAATCTTGATATTTTTCTGGCTTAATTCATAACATAACTGTAAGCTATTGCTCTGTGTTTCTATTTCCCATCCATTTCTCACATTTCCAAAGCATGCTGACATGTGATCTGGGCAGTTTGGCTACCATAATTGGCATTTTTCTTGAGCCAAAAGGAAACAAATTCCTTATCCTCCATACTTTTTTAATTTCTGAAAAACAACAACTAACATAGTTAATCCTCTTTTTGATCTTTTTCCCTTTTGAATTTTCCTTATATTCGTTCCCTCTTTTAATCTTTCACTCTCTTTTTAATCTTCTCATTTTTTGCCCCACCCCTTTATTTGACGTCTCGTTATGTATTTCTTTAAAGGAATTGGGCCAGTCTATGGAAATGGGTCTTTTAGAGTCTGTTCAAAGAGCCATTATTCATATTTAGAGGCCCCAGTCTTCCTTTAAAGAATTTCATTGCAACATTTGCCAAGCCATCCCAACAGACTATCTTTCACAGTGTTAACAGAACACAACGATTGTGGACAGTGTGATCGCATATAAAATGCTCTAGAACTTAGTTTGAGGGGAAGAACTTAAAAATTACTTCTTGTCTTTCACATGTATGTGAAACAGAAAAGGTTATCTTAAGATCTGTCATGAAAAACAATGTGTTTGAACTTTGTAAATAAATCACTATAAAAAACCAGGTTATCTCAACAACTCCATGAACTTGGTAATTGCTTTTAACAAGGCTCACATCCATATGCATACATTCTTTTTTAAAAAATTAAATTTAAAAAAAGAATCACTTTGCTTGTGGTAAGGATGGTAGAACAGCATATAACTTTCAGAGGCAGACATGGTTAAGTCAAAATCCCTATTCTGCCAGTTTAAGAATTCACCTTCAAAACAACTATGAGATAGCATCTCACCCCAGTATGAATAACTAAATTATTCAGAGCAGCAAACAACAAATGCTGATGAGGTTGTGGAGAAACTGGGACCCTTAGTCACTGTTGGTGGGAATGTAAAATGGCACAACCTCCATGGAATGCAATATCTCAAAAAGATGGAACTAGAAATACCATTTGACCCAGCAATTCCACTACTGGGAATATACCCCAAAGAAACCATAACTGCCACCCAAGCAGATATATACACACCCATGTTTATCGCAGCTTTGTTCACAATAGCAAGGATTTGAAAACAACCCAAGTGCCCATCAACAAACTAATGGATAGAAAAACTGGTATATTCACACAATAAAATATTATGCAGAACTGAAAAACAAGGGACTCATGAAATATTATACAAAATGGGTGACCATGGAGGGCATTATGCTGAATGAAATATCTCAGTTACAAAAGACAAAAGCTGCATAGTGCCATTGTTATAAAATGGACAGACATCAGGTTTGGGGGAAACTAAGAAAAGAGGGGAGAAATAATGAGCATGCCATTGAAACAAATGAGGGAGAGAACTATATAAAAACAATATATGATTAGGTATTATTGGCATGACAAGAGTCCAAAATAAGAGCTGCATAGTAAAGTGGTGGTGGGGGAGGGGAGACTGCATAACAATAGAAGAAGTTTTAGAAGAAAAAAAAAGCATTTCCTTCATTTTTCTTACTCTATTTTGAAACACACATAGCAGTTCATGCCCAAGGTAGATGTTTCAGAGTAGCCAGTGGTATATACTGGAAAGAAAGGAATTACAGTTAGAGGAGTTATAAATTACAATATAAAATATATGTATATATGATGTACAATACATATATACTATGTATAATACATATATACTATATATAATAATATGTATAAACTATATATAATATGTATATTTAGAAGCAGGAGTGGCATCCTCTTCCTAAAATACATGCCTCTGAAAACTCTGAACTTTGATAAAAGATGATAATTATAGAAAAGCTTCAGGCCTTTTGTTCATAGGGTCACTATGAGTCATGCTCGACTTAACGACAATCAATAACAACATGTATATAACTCCCCCTCCCCCACTCTTTCTCTTCCTACTTCACTTGAAAGACTTACTTAAAACAAGTTGCCTATTTTCCTCATAAGTTGAGTTTTCGAAATGCACTCATAATATGTTTGGTTGCTTGGTTGCTGGTCTACTATTACACCTTTCTCTTTCATCTTTTTTTTTACTACAAACCCTTAATGACAAATGCAGGCAGGTCAGTGATACTGATATACCGCCCTCTTAGCATGTGAATTAGTCATCAGACAATCAGTTCAGGGGTCAGGCTTAGAGAAACAGTGCAAAGTTAGCCAAATGCAGGTCGGCAGAGGTGCCCTTCACTTCAAAGAGGGTGAGCTCGGGCACTCCAATCCAGATCACAGCCAGGCACAGCTGGGATTGTCGTTTACCCAGGGCTGGAGGGTTTGTGTGTGTTTGAGGGTGTTTGTTGCTGAGGTACGATTTCACTACTTTGTAAAATGGCAGTTTACTTTAGAATGACTTTGCTGGTAAAACGCAATAGGAAGTCAGGGTCCATGGGAGTCAGGTCACTAACATCAAGCCCAGGGAACAGCTCTTGGACAGATGACCCTAGAAGGACATCAGAAGAGTCTCCACACTTGGAGAGATGTGCCCGAGGATGTGGAGGATTTCCTTGCCTGAGAAATTTAGGAAAGTTTTTAATGTTCTTGGATGTAAAAGCTAGAACATGATCTGTTTTATTTGGGATTTGAACATGATCTATTTTTTCTGTTTTTCAAGCTAAATTTATACAGTGAGAATTATGATTGAGAATTTTGTTTGAAAACACCAAATCTTCATGTCATTCAAATATTAAACCACCTTTTAATTGGAGTTGCAATAACAAGGCGATTAATATTTTAACTGTAAATGCATATGAGGTCCAGTTTCAAAAATGAGTGTTTTTCTTTCACCAAGGCACGAAGCTTTTAAGATGCATACAAAAAGTTTTCTAGGTACTAACTTTTGCGTTTGAATTGTGGTGCTGTAGAAGAATCTTGTATATACCATGAACTGCCATGAAAACAAATAGGTCTGTCTTGGAGAGGGTGAAACCAAGTTTCTCATTGGAGGCTAAGATTTTGAAGCTCTGTCTCACATACTCTGGGTATGTGGCCAGGAGGGACTGACCCTTGGAGAAGGACATCACGCTGAGAAGGGTGGATGGACAGTGCAGGAGAGGAGACCCCACATGAGATGGATTGATACAGTAACTGGGGCAATGGAGGTTGGTGAGACTGGTTCAGGACAGGGCAGGCGTCAAAGCTGCTATACATAGGATAGTTATGGGTTACAGGCCACTCAAAAGCATGTAACAACAACCACTTTTGACTTATGGTCAACTTGTATTTGCTTTTCCATGTTATGTAAATTTGCCCTCATGTTCAAATGATGGGACTGATGTCTACTGGCCCAGAAGTTTATCACAACAGCTTCTCTTGCTGCATGTGTGGCTTTTAAGTCACTGAAAAGACTTCACGCCTTATGAACGGGAGGCTGAAGAGGAGGGGCATGCAACCTTTGCGGATTTACCTATAAACAAAATCAACTTAGCTACACGTTCCAACACTGGCCTTGTTGGCAACTCCGAAACTGCCTGTATTGACTTTCAAGGAGCTAGACTTCAGCAGCCAGGGGAAATCCACTCACACAAAAGGAACATCAACAAGCCATTGACTCATCTCAACTTGAAGTCACTCCTTTTTATTCTTGAGAAAGGCAACAACAGGGATCAAGAGAATTACAGTCTCTCATCTTAGTGTTTTTCAACTACTGGAGAGAAAACTGAAAAGCAAAGTTAAAAAAAAGAAAAAGCTAAAGAACAGAAAAAAAACCCCAACTCCAAATCCAAACCATATGACAATGCCTATTTCTTCATTTGCTTTGTCATGTTGCTTTACTTTCTCCTGGTATGAACTGTCTTTTTGGGTTATAGTCGCTCTCAGAAAGCCATTTCAAAGGAAGATCTTTCCCGGGAGTTCAATGAGAGTAAGCCCTGGAACAAGAGCATGACCTGTCCACAGCGGAGCAATGTGACTTTGAAGATGGCAGTATCCCTTAAACACTGGGGGGGTGGGGGAAGGGCCCCATGTGTAAAGAAGGCAGCCGTCTCAAGGCAGAAGGGAGGCAGCACACACCTCGTTCAGTTAAGCACATTTCAACAAAACAAAATTATTGCTTAAATTCAGGTGCTATCTGAAGAGAAAAGGAGTGGGGGGAAGAAAAAGACTAACTTGATTACTTTTAAGAAGGAAATTTATTTGCAAAAGAAATTTCCCCAAAAACCTATCTTAAAATGACTTGACTTTAGAAATTGGCTAATTGAATAAACCTGCCATTAATTTAGCGTTGAACATGTTGTCAGGAGGGACCAGTTCTTGGAGGACTTCATGCGTGGAAGGGCTGAGGGTCAGTGTAGGACAGGAAGTCTCTGCATCAGATGGAGCAGCACCGTGGCTGTGGCAAGGGAGCAGGTATGCCAGAGACGGTGAGATTGACTCAGGTTGGGATAAGGCTCAGAGCCAGTGTTCATCGGGTCCCAATGAATCGTAGTCGACTTGACTGCATATAATAACAACGACAGCAACAATTTATCATAAAGGAGCTCTAGTGGCCTAGTCAAGGAAGCTCTGGTGGCCTGGTGGCAAAAAGCTGCATCGCAATCACGAAAGGACGTGGTTCATGGCCACCAGCTGCTCTGTGGGAGAAGGATGGGCAATCTCCTTTCGGATGATTTAACTGCCTCTGAAAATCCACCAGAGGGTCAGCTATAGGTTGGTTCTGACCCTACAAAACTCAACAACAACAACAACAACGGCCTAGTGGGTGAGGAGTTGAATTACCAACTCAAAGGCACAGAGTTCAAATCCGCCAGGTACTGCATGGGAGAAAGATGGACAATCTCCTTCTGTGTAATTTACAGCCTCTAAAAACCTACCAGAGACCCAGCTCTGGGGTAGTTCTCACTTGATGGTAAACAGGACTTTAACTATTTATCATGAGGGAACTCTGGTAGTGTCGATCACAGGAAGTTGAGCTTCTAACCCAGAAGCCATGCCTCCAGCAGTTCAAATCGATGAGAGAGAATGGACCTCCTGTGCGATTTACCGCCTCAGAAACCCAAGAAGTGGTTTCCAGCGTGGCAGCAATGAATTTTGAAAATTTATCATAGAATATCAGTGATGATTTTTTAAATTGAGGTCTTGTAAATTACAGGCAGAAAAAGAAGAAAAAACAATTTGAAGCAAAACCAGTGGCTCGTTTGAAGGAATTTGTCACTACTGATATAATCTGGCCCTCAAAGCCAGAGTTTTTGCTTTCTTTGGCAATTAACTCCAGGAGGATGTGTGGTACAGCAGAGCACACGGACACGCTCCTCATGGGCTAATACTGCTGAATATGGAACTATATCAACTCCCTTCTGTGCTACCCGCCCCCGCCCCGATCAAATTCATATGCAACGTCAAACATATTAGCACTGCATCTGCAGAGCATAATTACAGCACTGCTTTCTTTAAAAGAAAATTTTTATTTTATTCTGGTTTACTTCCAAAGTTCATTATACATCGTTTTTCCACACTGGATCTTTCCCTTTTCCTTTACCCACCCTTCCCTCCACCCATCAAATTGTGCGATCCTATGATTAAGCTCCTCACCTCCCCACCCATCCTCACCCCTCTGTTCCCCCATCCTGGCCTTGGATCCTCCTATATCCTTCTACTAAAAAACTGTGAGTTGAAGGCTCACGTGACTTGGAAGCTTCAAAAATCTTCTAACTCAAGTGTTTCTTTGATTGTCACTGGTGGTAGTGATTTAATTCCACAGCTCGTTCTCTTGAGTGTAAAAATAATGATCTACTTTACATTGATTAGGTTACTGCAAAGACAGACTGGGAAGAACGTGTGAAGGCCAAGCAGGGGCAAGAACTTGGCCAGGTTTAAGGAGGAGAGCATGGAGGGAGTCTGGGAGAGCTGGGGTGAAGGGAGGCGCCGGGTTACTCACTGTCTTGTTGGCCACAGTCTGAGCACTGGATTTCATTCTAAACTTGGAAGGTTGAGCACTGGTGTGACAATCTGATGTTTAATTCTTGAAAGATTCCATTGCCTGTACACAAAGACTAAACCAGAAGAAGGTAAGGGTGGAGAAACAGAGACCAGCTAGGGAGCTACTGAAATTGTCCAGACAGGAACTGGTGATGGCTTCGGTCAAAGGCTGCTCACATCACCATGGAAACTGAGCACAAGCTTAGAGTCACATGCACGGTCATCTTCACAATGTAAAGTTCAATTTTATCTGTAATATTGTGAACTTGAGCCCTGCATAATTAAGACGTGAAATCCTGCACATTAATGAGAAATATCATATTTGATCCTGAACTCATTAGTCATTCTTTCAATCATTAAGCTATAATTGCCTAGATTATTGGCACTTTGTAATTTAAATACTCATTTTTCAGGATGTAGAGAATTCATTTAGAGGAGAGAGAAATCAAAGGGAAGAATAAAACCATGATATAGCAATGATGAAACAGCCAAGTACAAATTCAGGGGAAAGTTCCCAAGAAATTAGTCAAACAATAGTTGTTAATTCAGAAAACAAAACATAACAAACCAACTTCCACAAAACTAAAAACACCCATAAAACTACACTTCGGTAGTAATGTGTAAAAGGATGTTACACTTTGCAAGTAGAAAGAGGTTTTTCTGAGACAAGTTTTGGCTCGAAGGAGAAGCCAAAAGCAGACACATTTGACTTTCTGTCTTCTGACACTGCTGCGTCATGATGTGATGTTTGGTGCTAATGTCAGCTTGATCACAATGCTAGGCAGCATCTGACATGAGCAGCCAAGAAGAGGGGTACCAGGGTTCCTCTTGACATCACTGGTTTGCTGAATTTTCCAACCCTAAGCTTTTCACTCAACTTGGAACTTTCTGGGATGCATCATATTGAATTTCCTTTTCTCTTAAACCACCTTGAGTTCAGCCGTCTTATGACAACAATCTCACTGGTGGGCTTTTGTTAGTTGCTGACAAGTTCCCCCCAACTCAGAGCTGTCCCGTGTACACAGGATGCCATGCTGCCCAGCCCTGTGCCCACTTCATGACTGCTGATATGCTCAAGTCTATGTTGTGGACACTGTGTTTGGAGTGACCTCTAAGCCAAGGGGCTCATCTTCCAGAACTATGATTATAACCTGTTATGATCTACTAGATTTGGGGGACTGCTTTTAAGAAGGAGATTTTCAGATCTTTCATCCTAGTCCGATTCTGAAAGCTCTACTGAAACTTGTGCATCAAGGGTGACCTTGTTGATGTTTGAAGTATCAGTGATGTAATTTGTAGCATCAAAGTAACACATAATCTACAATATAGTATTAAGACTGATAGGTAGCCACCCATTGATGAAATCTGTTGCTAACTGGGTAACATAAGAAAATATCTCCATGTTGTTTGCCCTCACTTCTCTTTAATGAGAGATTACTTGTTTCAGATTGGTGGTATCTCATTAATTTGAAGCTTAACAAACAAGTTTGTCCTGGAGAGGGTGAAGCCAGGCTGCTCCTTGGAGGCAAGGATTCTGAAGCTCCGTCTGACATACTTTGGGCATGTTGCAATCCTTGGAGAGGGACGCCATGCTTTGGAGGGTGGAGGGACAGTGCAAGAAAGGAAGACCCTCGATGAGACAGATTGAGGGTAATGGGGACAGACGTGTTGGAGACAATAAGATTGGCAATGGACAGAGCAGGGTTTAGAGCTGTTGTATGTAGGGTTGCTATGAGTCCCAAGCGACTCGACAGCACATAACAACAACAACTTTGAACATACTCTTTGGATTGTGGCTCAGGTTAAGTGTATAGGCCACAGAAACTAAGGGGGTGAATGCATTTCTCAAGGTCTGTTTTATGACTATGATTTGGGGTCCTGTAGTTTCCATCTGGTGATTTTTTTCTTTCTTTCTGTAGTACAAGCTGTTGTAGAAGCGGTGGAATTGTATGGAAACTACAGGCTGCTGAATTCTGCATTGCTACACCGAGTAATCCCCCCACCCCGCACCACCAAATGAATAGGCCTTTACTGCGTGGTCTGAGAGGGACGCCAAGTGACCGCGAGTGGGGTAGGTAAAAAAGGCGCCCAACTGAATGTTTTTTGGCACTTGACATGATTTAACTTAAATATGTATTTTTAAATTTTGTGATGCTAAATTATAGATATTTGTCCCTTTTGGTTCTATTGGTTTTTATCCGGTCATTCATATACATTTTGTTTTATAACATTAATTACAACCATACGGTGCCATTATTTACAATATCTTCACATCTCACTATGACCTCCTTTTCCAGGTGTTAAGGGGACCCTTAGTGAATTTTAAGCCTTATATTTTAAAATATAAAAATATTTTAAATATACACATGACAACATTATCTATAAACCTTGTGATATATAGATGCCCCCTATGCCGATGCGTGTAAAGAAAAACCAGGAAGGCATGGCTTCTTCCCTTTTCTACTTTTAAAGAATTGTCAGACCCTCTTTGTTCTTTTCCTTACTGCTGGTCCCTGCAGGCAAAGGACAGGGGCTCATTTTAGCAGCGTGTGATATGTACTGAACCCAGAGAGGTCATGACCTGTGGCCCCTAGAACTGAAGAGCTACTATTTTGGGTAAGCAGTGTTTGCAAGCCCCACTGCCATCTCTGAATGATCTCTAGGTCTGAATGTATGTGTCACAAGTGGCCTCCAACCCCATTTTTCTACCACGTTTCTTGAGAAAAACAGGGAAAGTCTATATGATCTTATTTCCCCCTATTTATAAATAACTGTACACTTCTTCCTCACCTATTCTGACATGTCCTAGACTATTTTGTTATAATAGATATAAAGCCCTTTACTAGAGATGTCTAGAAATTTATAATTCACTCTGGTTGTTTTTTTTCCCTTTCTACTCCTCATTTGACCCAGATCACAAGAGAGCACCTTCTTAGAGTTAATAAGAATCTCAGTGAACTTTCTCTGTCATTTATTTTCCCTTCAAAATTTATGACTCTCTTAAAAGTTTCAATTCTCTGCTCTTGGTGAAGAACTAGCTTCTCTAAATGGGGAATCCACTCCTATTGTTTAATCTATTTTTAATGTCTGAACTAGCTGTCATCATTGGAGCTATATCAAGAGCCAAAAATGATCTTACTCCACATAAAACTGAGGTATGGGGTGTGATTTTTTGGGGGGTCATGGGAAAAGGCAACCTTTTAAGTAAATAAATAAGTGAAATAAATGAGAGGAGAAAAGCCTCTTGAACGTTCACTGTGGTTTCGAGAAGTTAATTTATCTAACATGTGATATTAAATAACTTCCTTTCAAAGAATGGGTCCATTTAGGCACCCAGAGGATCCTTTTATTTTCCCACACTGTAAAACACTAGGGAATGCTTAACAGTGACTTTATAAATACACGATCACATGGCTTTATAAATATATTTTACAGTCCTGTGTGGGGCACTGGAATTGGGTGGGCAAAGTTTTCCTAGTTTCAAACGAAGACATAGGACAAAGGCGTCATCACATCATTTTCCCAGCTTGCTTTCCCCTTATGGTTTACGTATTTACTGATAGCTCCTGATATTTACAGGATATCTCTCCTCTTCAACGTGAAGGCCTTGATCAATCATTATTTCCACATTCTGTTAGATTGCTTTTTTTTTTTTTTTTTTTTTTTTTTTAAGGAATAAACATGGGTCCCTTCCCGTCAGTAGGACTGGAAGTCAGGAGTAGCAGGTAGCTGTCTTCCAGATTTCTTGGCACATTCTGGTGATCGCATAGGGGGCTGCATCTGTTTGTTGAAATATGTCAGTTGGTGTTCCATCATTTTCTGGGGCCTTGTTGTTTTGCTGATTCCTTCAGAGTAGCTCAAACTTCCTCCTTTATGATGATGGTTCTTTATTATATGCTACGCCCTGAAATGTTTCTGTGTCTGCCAATACTTTTTGGTACAGTGACACTATGTGTTCCTGCCAAAATTTTTTTTTTAATTCCTTCTATCTTCTTTTGATACTTCCTGGATCATTCAATCTAAGTGATGGCATTTCCAATCACTTCATATGAAAACCAAAGCTGGGTAATGAATAAAGAAGACCATAGAAGAATCGATGCATTAGAATTATGGTGTTGCTGATGAATATTAAACAAACCCTGAGCTGCCAAAGAATAAACCCATCAGTTCTTGAGGAAGTACAGTCTGAATGCTTTTTTAGAAATGAGGATAGAGAGACTTCGTATCATGGACTTTGGGCTTGTTGTCAAGAGCCATCGGTGCCAGGAAAGGCATCATACTTGGTGAAGCAGAGCTAGAAGAAGATGAGATGGGTTGACTGTGATTGTCACAATATCCTGAAGCCCAGCAATGATTGTACGGACAGCACTTGATGAGGTAAGGTCTCCTTCTGCTGGATACAGGCTCGTGATGGGTCAGAACTGGCTTGATGGCAGCTAATGAGAACAACTGAAGATTACATTACTTGCACACGATGACACAGTAAATGCAAACCCAAAGTTTGAACTTGGAGACGCTGATGCCAGAACCTCTTTTAATCACTGACTCGGACCCCCAAATCCCACCTTTTGGTTTGCCGCTAAAACGAATCTCTTACTTTTGCATTGGTTCCAAGGAAAAGGAAGGGCAAGTCGATGAGTTCACCAGCTGAACAGTCCAGGAGGTGGGAACGCCAGAGGCAGGGTTTCTTCAAAAGAGGAGAAGGAGGGTCACATAGATGTGGTGTGCTCTTTGGGCGAGCTTCTTATTTCTGGGTTGGTCTTGAGCCAATCACTTCATGGCTCTAATCCTCCATGTCCTTATCTGGAAAACAGAGTTGCCTGTGTTTTAACAACTTTCCTAAGAGAAGATGTAATGGGAACTTAAAATGTTCTTGTTCTCTATCAAAGACATGGTAACCACAGCTGTCTTAAAATCCCAGAAACATCTTTGACACTGGGTGATAGATGTGATTGAAATGTCCAGGTTTTCTCGTCGTTTAGTTTACAACTTCTCAAGGCCTGCAAAAACCGAAAGCACTCCCTCCGACCTTTGGATTTCACTCCAATTACGAAATGTATTGGCAACACAATTTCCTCTGGGCAGCTCTGCTGTGGTAAAAAAAAATGCAGATATGATTCCGTCATCATTTTAAACCCTAGCTGATGTGCTGATTAAAGGAAAATGGGATGGTGAATTGAAAGATATTTTAACTACTATATCTAATTACAAAGAAGAACATGTTGCTTACCAAAATTTGAACGTATTCTATAATAAAAAACAAGGGCAATTAACAATCAAACAAGCAACTGCTCACTTGACAGGCAGATGACACAGAGCAGGGCCAAGAAAATGGAAAAAAGCTTTCGCTTGGCGAGGAAAGCTGAGATGTTCCTTCAGATTGTTAGGTAAGATCCAGAGAGCATATGACTTTGCGGTTATAAGGCCAGCGAGGGACTCAGGAAGCAGCATCGCCACGCTGGGGTCTGTATTATTGCAGTAAACTCCTATTCATCTCTGAGAAAGAGAAAAGCAAGCATTGCAATGTCTCTGACATTCCGACATGAAAGACACTTTTTCAGCCAGGGTTTCATGTCGAAGTAAGTGAGACCTTATTTTTTAAGTGCATATTTAAATTGCAACTTATTATTTAAATAGCATTTTCCCCTTTAGACACTTAGTTTTGACTCAGAATCATCGTCTGCCCTTCTGACTACCCCACAGGGGTTTGTGTGGTTAAAGAAGTTAATATCCATAAATTACCATGCACGCTAGGGATGAGAAGTCCTAGGAAAGTTAAATTTTTCCTAATAAACCTAATTCTTTCCTCTTCCAGACAGGAATGCAGCGTGTTCTCTTTTCTTGTCCTATGGCATTGCTTTCTCTAAGAATTCTGTATCTTGGAAGTCTGTGAGTGGGAGAAAGCATTTCTCATCCTGACAGTTTGGAGGATAGAGCCTTTGTACCCCACGTCCAGTCTCAAGGGCCAGGGGGAGCTATGTGATCACTCAAGCAGGCATGGTTTTCTTGGCTGGAGGTCTTTGCCTGCAAAACAGTAAAAAGGGGGAAAAAAAGCCATTGCTGTGGAGTAGGAACTAACATAGCTGACGCTCCGTTGGATTTTCAGAGACGGGAAATCACACAGGAGGAGATTGCTCATCTTCCTAGGAAGAGCTGATGGACTCGAACCTCTTGCCTTAAGGTTGGCAGTGCAATTCTTTACTCACCAGGCTACAAATTGTAGTGTCTATAAATGGCTTGGGGACGTTGGTAAAAATGTAAGACACCGGTCTGCTTACTCAGCGTTTCTGAATCAGCACTCTCAGCTTTACAACCAGTAATTTTCCTTTTTAACAAGTCCCCTAAGTAATCGAGAGGCAGCTGGTTATCATGGGTATATTCTAAGACACCGTCATCTGCAGCGTTAGTAAACTCTCATTTGTGTTTTCATTCAAAACCTTATCTGTAAATATTTACATATATTTAGAAGTATAAATTTAGAAATATAAAACAGGTACTTATCAACACTACTACCAACCTAGAGAGGGCTCTTTGGGCCCAGTGGATAGATAGTTATGGTACCAAGTCAAAGGTGGGAGATTTTAATCTGTGGCCCTCAGGCCTGGTTTTGTTTGTGGTCAAAAATTCTTCTAAGTGGTATAGCCCTGGTCTGCCCATTTGCTGTACAGAGGTAACTCAGGGTTGCTGTGTTGCTAAACACTGTGACACTGAGGTGTCAAATGCGATAATGGTCACCTATGGTGGACAGTGTTTGGTGGAGCGCCTTGATTAAAACAACCTTGGAAGCAGGTGTGGCATCCACTTCTGAAATTGCTTTCCTCTGGAAACTCTATGAATGTGGAGAAATGATGAAAGTTATACAAGTGTTCAGGACTTTAATTCATAGCGTTGCTATGGGTCACCTAAGACTTGCCGGCACATAACAACAACAATGAAGTAAGTACACTTACTAAATGTAAAGAAATACATTCATAAATTCAGCAATTAATTTATTTCAAATTATACAGTCCCTAAACTAAAACTCCCCAAATTATAAACCCAATCTAACCCATTGCCATTGGGTTGGTTCAAACACATCTCAGCTCTCCGTTGGGCTTCTGAGACTGCAAAGCTTGACTGGAGGAACCTGTCCATCTTTCTCCCATAAAGCAACTGGTAGATTTGAACTGCTGATCTCTTGGTTAGTCTGCAACACATAATGCACCTTGCCATCAGTCAGTGGTGGTGTTAGGTGCCATCAAGTCCATCATGACTCCCGGTGACTGTATGAACTGCAGATCTGAATCTTGCTCTATCCTATACCATCCAGATGATCACTGGTATGCCACCAAAGCACCAGTAAATAAGGTAGTTGGTCTAATTCTGGATTGTTTACAAAGAAGTTAATTTAGATTTAAACTCAAACAGGCACTCATTGTCACAGAATTGGAATGGAGTCACAGCTGCTCTTCCATTTGGTCCCCAGCCTGTAAATTGCACAGGAAGAGAATGTCCATCTTTCTCCCTGAGAGCTACTGGATTTGAAGTGGCAGGGATATCTGACCTTTGGATTAGCAGCCCAACTCCAAATGAACTAGACCACAGAATATATTTATAGGTATTTTCAACAATCAAATTCTGTACACTGTCAAAAGTATAATAATGGAAATGAAATATTTTAGGATGCTTTCAATGAAAAGCTTACGATTTCACAAATGATACAACTATATTTTATTTATCCCTGTTTAAACGACTTGGCCTCACTCCAATATTATGAACACATTTTACTTTCCCTAGTTATTAAGAGTTACATTTTCATAAGAGTGGTGTAATGAAATAGGCTCCCGTAGTGTGAAAATCTGGGTTACATAGATTATGAAACAGGTTCTTTAAAAGTCTGTCTCAAAGTTGCTTGTTTGGGTGTTGGTTAGGATGGATTACATTGTTGAATAAAATACTTTTTGGAGATGCATATAATCGTATAGATATGCAACAATGGCTGCATGTTGTAATCAAATGTTCTTTCATCAAGAGAGCAACATTTTTTTGTTGCAATATTGCACATAAATATCTGTATTTGCCAATGTAAATTTGGACTGTTGTTGTTGTAGTATATGGCAGAATTGGAACCAACCCATAGCTGAACCTCCAGAGGGTTTTTAAAGGCTGTCCAAAATAGTGATAGGTTGAGTTCCTGTGTTTTTAGCAAATGGTTTGAAAACTTCCTAGAAATCTTCATTTAACAGATTTTAGAGCACGTTAGAATGCCCTTTCTGGGTCTCAGTGCACAAATCTGAGGTTTCACAGTCATATACATCCATTTTTTTCCCCTTGAGAAATCATATAAGAAAAATATTTCTGAACTTCTGTTTTTAAACCTTTGACATTTAGAGCTTGACTTGCTTTCCCAAGGCTTCATCATCTTCAGTTACTGTGAAATGTTCACCTCTCCTTTTTCAGAGAAGGTGAGATGTAGTATAGATAGCTCTATCAAGATGTGCAGGAATCTGTCAGGAAAGTGCAACAGGGAGTGATTGGTCATCACAGAAAATGTTTGAGCTTTAGAAGACTTGTTTGTAGTTAAAAAGTCCAGCACTTTAAAAGTAGACAAGCCTTTTAAAAATGGTTTTCTAAATGGGTACCGTGAAACCATGTGATATCAAAGCTTCCCATAACAAGGAATTATGAACCTTCAGTTCTTGAAAAGCACTGGCTTTTGTTGGTTTATTAATTTTTTTTTTATAAATCAGACCTTCAGTGGCTTCTTGGGCACCTCTGTGCTTTTAGCTCCTAATTCCTCGTTGCAATAACTGAGGGAAGCAAAGTATGTGCTTCAAGTATGATACTGTCTCTGTAATCATATTTTGGAATTACTTGTTTGTGCTAGACAAACATTTCATTTCCCCATCCTTTCATTATTATGCAAGAAATCTCAGAAACGACTTTAAAACCTTTTCTTTTTTTTACACATTTCTTTATTAAACAAAAATGGTAATTTGTTGTTGTTGTTATGTGCTGTTGAGTCATCTGCCACTCAGCGACCATATGTACAACAGTCCTAAACCCTGCTCCCTTCTGTGCCAATATTATTGTTTCCGACACACTTATCCCCATTTCCCCAGTGTCTGAATCAATCCATCTTATCAAGGGTCTTTCTCTTCTGTGCTGTCCCTCCACCCTCCCAAGCATGATGTTCCTCTACAAGGACTGATCCCTCCTTGCAACATGTCCAAAGTATATCAGATGAAGCTTCAAAATCCTTGCCTCCAAGGAGCAACTTGGCTTCACCATCTCCAGGACGAACCTGTTTGTTTTCCTAGTAGTCCATGGTATATTTAATACTCTTCTCCAGCACCACAGTTCAAAGGCATCAACTCTCCTTCTATTATCCCTAGTCATTGTCCAGCTCTCTGATGCATAACAAGTGATTGCAAAGACCATGGCCTGTGTCAGGCACACTTTAGTCTCCAGACTGACATCGTTGCTCTTCAGTACTTTGAAGAGGTCTCTGACAGCAGACTTTCCCAGAGCAATTCGTCTTGATTTCCTGGCTTCTGGTGCCAAGAGTGTTGATTGTAGAGCCAACCAAACTAAAGCTGTCAACAGTTTCAATCTCTTCATCTGTCATGATGCTGCCAGTTGGCCCAATGGTGAGAATCTTTTTTTTTTTTTTATGTTGAGCTTCAATCCATATAGGAGGATGCAGTCCTTGACCTTCTGTAGCAAGTGCTTCAGGTCCTCCTCAGTTTTAGCAAGCAAGGTTGTGTCATCTGCATAACACAGATTGTTGATGAGTCTACCTCCAATCCCGATGCCACACTTCTCCTCATTCCCAGATAATCTATTCCACATGTAGATTGAAAAGATACGGAAATAGGACACATCCTTGACGCACACCCTTCCCAGTTTTGAACCATGTGGTGTTTCCTTGCTCTGTTCTGCCTCCTGATCCAAGTATAAGTTTTGCATAAGCACAATCAAGTGTTCTGGGATTCCCATTCTTTTCAGAGTTAGCCACAATTTGTTGTGATCTACACAGTCAAATGCCTTTGCATAGTCAGTGAAACACAGATAGACATTCCTCTGGTACTCTCTGCTTTCAACCACGATCCATCTGTAATATTATGAAGGTAAAGTTGGGAGCATACCCTTTGGGC
>NW_006399837.1:4500364-4517643 GCF_000299155.1 Elephantulus edwardii | reverse complement strand
TTGCAACTTTTTGAGAAAGCGCCATACTGCTTTCCACAGGGGTTGCACCATTTTACACTCCCACCAACAGTGAATCAGGGTTCCAGGACTTTAAAAAATTTCCCACTAAAGTTCTGAGAAATTTTGTAAAGCTCTGAATAAGTATTACAAGACTTTTACAAGGACCTTAAAAAAGCCTCCATTTGGGTCTCACACTCTTGAGCCTCAGGTTTTGAATACCTTGCTGATCATGAAAATTCTAATCCGTCATTAAAAACCTCAAAACACACCACACACTTAGGGCAAGGCCATTGCTTGACATCATAGGTGAAAACTCATACTGATAAGGGTTCTGCTGTTTAATTTTGCTAGTTCATCTTATGGACAATAGGAAGACACACTTCCGAGTCCAGTGTCATCCTCACAACTGCTGCTGCCTTCAAGTCTATTGTTGCAGCTGTTAATGTTCCTTCATCTCACTGAGGGTTGTCCTTTATTTCACTGATTCCATCCTTTACCAGGGAGCGCTGGTGGCCTAGAGGCAAGAAGCTGCACTGCAATCTCGAAGGCACGTGGTTCAAGACCACCACCAGCTGCTCCGTGGGCGAGTGACGGGCAATCTCCTCTCATGCAATTCACTGCCTCTGAAAAGCCGCCACCACAGGGTCTGCTATGAGTTAGTTCCAACTTGACGGGAAACAACAACCGTCCTTTACTTAAGCATGTCAGCCTTCTCCAGGGACTGGTCATGAGTTCAGATTATAAGAGATGACATCTTAACATCATTACTTCTAAGTAATAGTCTAACTGTACTTTTCAAAAGATTTGTCCATTCTTCTGAAAGTCTATGGTACACTCAATATTTTTTTTTTAACAACAGAGGTAAATTTCTGTTTTTCTCTAGCTTTAGAAAAGATCACAGTCTGATTACCTGCTACCACCTGATATCATCTATGATATCCTTTGTCCCATTCCCTTTTTCTGAAGCTGGCTTGGATTCTTGGTCTTTCTCTGTTGGTGTACTGCTGTAAACACTGTTGAATTTTCTTAAGAAAAGAATTTTACCAGTATTTACCAGTGGTGTTTAATAGTTTCAATACTCTACTAGATCACCTGGCAGTGGAGTTGTACTGTAAACCTAAAGGTAGTCCCTTTCTGCCAGTTCCAATTCACCAGCTGCTCTGCAGGAAAAAATGAACAGTCTCTTCCTATGCGATTTGAGCCTTGAAAAGCCCTGTGGAGGGTCAGCTATCAGTAGATTTCAACTTAATAATGAGGATAGAGTTTGACGGAATCACTTTTCTTGGGAATGGGCATGAATTCTGGATCTCTTCTAGTTGGTTGGCCAGATTGTCCCCAAAATATCTTGGCACAAATGAATGAGCACTAGTCAGCACTACATCCATTTGTTTATTTCAGAGGGTAATCTATACATTTGGAAGCAGGAGTGGCATCCCCTTCCTAAATAACATGCCTCCAGAAACTCTATGAACTTTGATAAATGTAGATAGCTGTAGAGGAGCTTCAGGCCTTTCGTTCACAGGGTCACTTTAAGTCGTGTTCAACTCAAAAGCAATCAACAACAATAGTCTATAAATGCTTGGAACCTTACAGGCTTGTTCCTCCTCCTCCCCTTACAGGCTTGTTCTCCCCCCTCCCTTCCCCCTCCCCCTCAGTACCTTCAGTGTAGCCCAGACCTCTTCTTTCAATACCATTGATTCTTGATCACATGTTGCCTCCTGAAATGGCTAAAAAGCAACTAATTCCTTTTGACACAGTGACTTGATGTGGTCTTTTCATCTTGTTTGTGTTTTCTTTTTAACAATAAAATTTTATTTTATACTGGATTATTTACAGTGTTTGTATACATTGTATTTCACACTAGATCTTTCCCATTTCCTTTACCCAACTCACCTTCCACCCATCAAATTGTGTGACCTTATGATTAACTCTCCTCCTCCCCTGATTTCTATGACATTCAATATTTTGTCTAAGTGGTTAGGCGTCGTTGAATTGGTGTTCTCCTGCTGGATGGCAGAAAGAACGTACTCTTGCTCACTGCCCTTTGTTCTGTGCAAGTCCATCTTGTTGAGGGTCTATGTTGACCCTCCTCTTTACTATATTTGATGTCTGTCTACAGGGACTGGTTCCTACTCTTAGTGTGGTCAGGTGTCATTGAGATAACTATGGCTTCCAGCCGCCCTGTGAACAACATCTGACCCTTGCCCCTCCTGGACCATCCTCATGACCTCTGACATGCTTGAGCCTATTATTGTTACAGACACTGTGTTGACCAACCTTGTTGAGGGTTTTCCTCTTTTTCTCTGACCCTCCACCTTTTCTAGCTTGAAGCCTTTTTCTAAAGACATGCTCCTCCTGATAACAGGCAAAGAAAAAATGTGAGAGGAAGTAAAAGTTCATTAAAAGACGGGAAAGCGGGGATTGCTAACAGATTTCTCCGATACTGCAGCTCAAGGCTTGGGTTTTTCCTTCACTGCTTTCAGTTTGAGAAATGCAGAGTGTGTTCTTCCCTTTTGGATTTCTGACTCCTGGTCTTCGTACATTTCATTAGAAGATTTTACTTTGTCTTCTCTATTTTTTACTTTGAAATTATCTATTCAACTTTTTAACTTCGTAATTCATTCCTCCCTTTCACTTTAGCTCCTCTGTGTTCAAGATCAAGATTCAGAGACGCTTCTGACATGGTGGAATTTTCTTTCCTTTAAAAATGACTTTATACTTTTCCATTTAGGAATTCCTTGGTGCCATCTTACTACTGTCACACATTAATGATCAATGTGTTCAATCTATTTTTGAGATTGTCTTTAAATTCAGATTTCTTCAGAGTTGTACTTTGGTGGTTGTAGACTTGTTTTAATTTTCAACTTAAACTTGAACTTGCACACAAGTAACTGATAAGATATTCCAGAGTTGGTTCCTGCCCTTGTTTTGACTGATATTGAATTTGTCCATTGTCTCCTTCCACAGATATAGTTGTTATTTTGACTCTTGTGTATTTTACTTGGTTACGTCCATGTACACAGTCATTGTTTGCATTGTTGAAAAGGGTGTTTGCAATGAAGAAGTCATTGATTATGCAAAATTCCATCAAGCAATCTTCAGATTACCAAGTCATCTTTCCCAAGTGAGGATCCTTCTTTGTTTCAAATTTTGTTTTCTACTCATCAGTAAATTTCAATGTTATCTTGATTGCATATTTTAGTAATTTCAGAAAATGGAGTTTGATGAACATTGTACAATTATAAGTATCTTTCGTTGAGATGTCCAGATTATCATTCAAACGCTTAGAAAAGGAAATGAGTTTTTATAATGATGTACATTATATGTAACTGAGGGCTAGAATTTTTATTAAGTGCTTCACATACAAAGTTGCTTAATTTTACTTAGCCCTCTAAAGTCAGTGTTGTTATTTCCATATGATAGAGAAAATAAAGAAACGTGTGAGAGTTAAGTAACTTGCTCAATGTCACATTGAGATTAAGTTAGAGATCAGAATTTTAATGTCCATCTACTTCTCTGCAGTTGTTGTTGTGGGCCGTTGAGTTGGCATTAACCCATAGCTGACCCTCCAGTGGGTTTTCCGAGGCAGTTAATTGCATGGAGGAGATTGTTCACCTTTTTCCTGCTTCCTTCTGGAGCTTGCGCTTTTAGAGTGTTGACCTCTGACATAGTGAAATTACTTCAAAATTGGTAGAGTTGGGTTATAAAATTCAACACTAAAGCAAATTTCAAAAATGGAAACATTTTGAACCAGGAGTTTCATAGAAGACCTAAAAAAAAAAGGTAAATTTTGAATTTCTAACATTAGTCTTCTTGGAGTCATTATTTGGATAGACTCTAAGATTTTTTTCTGCATTTGTGCCAATTTTCATATATTACAGTAGCGTCAGGGTTGGAGGGAGACTTATCAAAAACCTGTGTTATGCAGATGACATGATCTTGCTTGCTGAAACTGAGGAGAACTTGAAGCATTTGCTGCAGAAGGTCAAGGTCTGCAGCCTTCAATATAGATTGAAGCTCAACATCAACAAAATAAATATTCTCACCACTGGGCCGATTGGCAGCATCATGATAGATGGTGAAGTGATTGAGATTGTTAGGTTTTTTCGCTTGGATACACAATCAACACTCTTGGTACCAGCAGTCAGGGAATCAAAGGATGAATTGCATTGGGAAAGTCTGCTGTCAAAGGTCTCTCCAGAGTACTAAAGAGCAACGATGTCAGTCTGGAGACTAAGGTGTGCCTGACTCAGGCCATAGTCTTCACAATTATGTGCTATGCATCAGAAAGCTGGACAATGGCTAGGGATAATTGAAGGATAATTGATGCCTTTGAGCTGTGGTGCTGGAGAAGAATATTGATTATACCATGGACTGCTAGGAGAACAAACAGGTTCATTCTAGAGAAGGTGAAACCAGAATCCTCCTTTTTAAGGCAAGGATTCTGAAGCTTTGTCTGACATGATGTATTTTTGGCACGTTGCAAGGAGGGACCAGTCCTTGGAGAGGGACATGATGCTTGGGAAGGTGGACAGACAGTCCAAGAGAGTAAGACCCTTGATGAGATGAACTGATTCAGTGACTCGGGTAATGGGGTAGGTGTGTCAGAGACAATAAGGTTGGCTCAGGATAGAGCAGGGTTCAGATCTGTTGTACATAGGGTCATTATGAGTCACAGGTGACTTGACGACACATAACAGCAAGAAGATTATATTTGAGCTTGAGTTTTTACATATGTGTACAAACAAATGATCGAATTTTTCTTAGAAACTATTTTAAAATTAGTCTTGGATATGTAATTATTAACTTCCTGGAGGAAGACATAAATTAATCTTACTTTTAACATATGATTCAAATGCAAATTTATTGACCTGGAAGAGAGAATTCATTGACAAAGGTGTACCAAGGTTTTCAATAAAACATTACACAGTATTTTAACCAGGGATGTATTTATAGAACTTGTTTAGCTGGATATTCCAAATCCAGGTGTGAAGATCCCCCTGCCCCTCTCAGTTTCTGAGCATGAAATCTAATTAACAGGATCATTTTAACAGTCTCATTTTTAGTACTAGAATACTCTCACGAAGTTTTTTCTCATGCAAAAGTCTGCCCTCTATCGCATTTTCCTTAGTACAAAATAGTCTAGTTCTGATTTTGACAAAAAGGGATGTTAGGTCTTTTTCTCTCCTTCTCTATCTCCTCAAAATGTGAAATCATCTCTGAGCTTTAAGAGTGACATTGTGGAAATTACTCATCCTCGGAGAATTTCATGGTAATAATACAGCCACATTCCAGATAAATTGAGTCTGCATGGATTACTACAATCCTGACGCTTCACTCCCTCTGCACCTTCCATTATTGCCCATGTGTCATTAGCATATCAGATTTCAATATTTTCCTTAATCCAGTGTGAGACACAGTTCCACTCTGGTCTAGGAAATATCAAGGCAAACTATATATGAATATATATAAATATATATAAACCCACCCATCCCAGCCCCTGCATACAACTCTAAGTCATTGAAACCACTCACAATCTCTCTACTATCATTGGGACCGGAAAGTACCATTTTAGTTCTAAAGTTTTCGTAGATAACCTGAGTTGGTGCCATTGGCATATTTTGTACATTTGAACCATCTGACTTGTCATAATTTTCATAGTGGATCTCTTGTGAAAGTATACGTGATCATAAAATCTCCAAGTCAAGGCGAGGTATGACTGAAAAAAAGAAGTGACATGTACTTACACACAGGCAACCATGAATAATTAAAATGAGTTTCACCAAAGCAGCCAACCATTTCAGGAACATAGCTTCTGTGACATTTCCATGAGGCTTAAACCATCCTCGCTCATTTGAAAGAATTGAGCACTTGGACTAGCCATGAATGCTTTCATAAGAAAGAAAAAAAGAAAGAGATGAGTTTGGCAGATGCACTCCCTTTCTCCAATTCTCCCAGAGCTCACAGTTTAATAATGGTTATTGGGGCTGGAAGACTGTGAGAGGGAGGAAACACTTATGTAAGTAATTGTTGGGTGTAGCTGAGTGAGTTTCAGTTGAGAGTGAACCCAGGTCCAACAGAATGAGACGCTGCTGGGTCTGTCCTGTCCTCACAAGTGTTGTTTTGCTTGAGCTCATTGCAACAAGTGTAGTCATTACTATTGGAACAGTTACTTCAGTCGCACTGTGGTTTTATTTAGAAGAAAAGAAAATCTGGGAATAGATATTGGTGATGCCTGTAGAGTACAATCGACGGAACAGATCTCCTAGCTTCTGGAGTGGAAATATTTGCATGTAAATACGTCAAAATGGCAAATACTGTGTTACTTCTATTTTTATAATGAAGACATTATTAAAAATTCCGTATATAAGGAGAAATTCTTAAGGAAAAAGATAATGAATTAAAAACCAAACGAGTGAAAAAGAAATAAATATGTTTTCAGTGACTGGAAGGGTGAACCAATCTATGCAGAAATGGTTAAATTCTTCCTTGGAATTCCATGGGAATTAGCAGCTTGTAGACCAAGGTTCTGGCCTAAAATGTCATAGTTGGACCATGACTTCCTATGGGCTGCTGTTCATGACCAGTTACTTGTTTTTCTTTCTTCAATGCGTGTATATGCCTGCAAGCTATTTGTAATGGGAGAATTTTAAGAAATTAATAAATTTAAAACACTCCACACATAGAAAATTCTTTTTGAATGTGTCACCCTGTAATTCTTTCTTTCTAAGTTCTCAGAAAATAAAAAGGAATGAAAATCATCCTTTAAAAAGTATTAGTACACTTAATTTTTTTAAAAAGTATTTTTTAAACAATCTGCAGAAAAATTGAGCAGAAATAATCGAGTTCCCATCTACTTCTTTCCTCCATGAAGCTTCCTACATTCTTACTATCTTGAGCTAGTCGGGTACAGTGGCTGCAATTAGTGAACCAACGTGCCACCGCCTTTTAAAAATATAGCTTAGATTTAATTTTAATTGACCTTTAACTGCAAGACTAGCTAACATCATGGATTGGGCATCAAATGGCTATCTGCCTTTATATTGCTAACAATCCTCTTTTGATGCTTATTTATTGAAGTGATTCCATTTCAGAGCCAACAAACAAAAGGATAATAAAAAATAATGCAAAATTGTAAGCCTTGAGGAGGAAAGTTTATGTATACATCTAAAAAAAGCAAGTTCTATACTATGAATTGGCTTGCTTTGTGTATCAAAGAAATGCAGGCTCTTCAAAGAGCAGGCATCTGCTCTCTACGAGCTGAGTTCACGGAGGTTAAATTGTGCTCAGGGAATTTAAGGTAAAAAGGAAAAAGAAAGGAGATTATACCTCTCCTATGGCAGGAAGAAGTTCATTCCAGGGTAGAAACTCTTGAAACCCATAAAATACGTTCCAGATCCAAGACCTAGTGAGTTCATGCATCATCTGGACACTTTAGTTTTGCCATGAAGTGGGGACTCAGGACTTACTCTCTATTACTGAGCCAGGGTAAACATACGCCAAGGACACATGAGCGACACGTAGAAAACATTAGAGTCATTCAGATTTTGTTCTACGGAGTGTGAATGATCCTTCTTCAGTCACCCAACCTTTTAAACAGGAAAACCCAAAACTCAAATTTGAGACAAACTTGAAACACAGGATTCTGACACCAAACCGACTGCAGAACAATAGTGGAAATCAAAGCAGAAGGTGAAATAGGAAGCAGGGACGCAGAAGCATTTTCACATCATGGATCCCTTAGCAGTTCTATAAAGCTTATGGACCCTGTCTCAGAAGAATACTGCAAATTCATAAAAGGAATTATGTAGAATTACAAAGGCAACTGATTTCATGGAAACATAATGATGATCAAAGTAGAGATTCTGTGATACAGAGTTACTTGATTAGTGCAGTGGCTGCAATGTATAGTGGTAACACACTTAATAACAACTATCATCTTGTAGTAGAGCTGAGTATAAGGATACACTGAGATAGCTGCAGAATTTAAAACAGTAAAAACCAAAACCAAACCCACTGCCCAGGAACTGATTCTGACTCATTGCAACCCTCCATTGGTGCTTCTAGGCTGTAAATATTTTTTGCTTCCATCTTTCTCCCTTGGAGCATCTGGTGGATTCAAATTGTTGACCTTTCCATTAGTAGCCTGATACATGATGACACTATCAGGGTCCTTGAAGACTTGTCATGTTATAGGAAATAATCTGTGATTCCTACCGGTAACAGTATTACCACTCACTCCCTCAATGTTGTTCTTTTGCAATTGATTCATAATTAACCCTCCAGTGGACTTGAAGTTGGAAATAGCAAGGGAGGAGACTGCTCATCTCTCTCCTGAGTTGCTGCTGGTGATGGCCAGGTGTCTTTGGATTAGTAGCACAACTCTCCATGAAAAGTTCCAGAAACTGTGAATTCTCCTGTGGTTGAAATGCTACATTTCAGTTAACTAGTGCCTGTATAATCAATTCTATCTCACCATCACCCTATATGTGTTAGAGTAGGGTTTTTAAGGGCTGATTGCTGCACCCCGCCCCCCCAGGAACTTGAGCCTCTGGGTAAATTTGAACACCCAAACTTCCTGATAGCAGACTGTGAGTGCATTAACCATTTGTGCTTCACCAGGACTTTTTCAGTTAGAGCTTGTTAACAAAAGAGACTTCTTTGTGACCAACATTATTTACCTCTGTGGCATCCGTCTAGGATCCTTGGGGGTATGCTGATGGCAGGTTAGGTAGCACTGCTGTAAATGCAAAATATAGAACAAGGTCAGCAACACATTCTGCAGACTGACTTTGATCAAGATTTTGCACAACGCTTTTCAATCATCGTAGCCATGAAACAGGACTTGCCACATGGAGACCGGTTTTCTGCACAGAGGAAGAGAAACCTGCCACCAATCAGCAACAGTTTGTTTGGCTTGAAGTTATTTCTTTATAAATTAGAAAAGCACTCTGGCTTTCCTTTTAAGATCCAGGTTTTAAAAGACCCATTAAAATCTCCTCTATTTTGCTTCTAATTAGATCTCATCAGATAGCTTCATTTGATTTGTTTCATATTCATCAACATTCAATGCTCATGCAGATCTGAACGTTCCTTATAGGAAGGGATTTGTCTTGTACTTCTTTGGGGTTTTGTGTAGAAGATACCAAACAAAGCGGTAGGTATGGAGTAGATACTCATTATTTGCAGATCAGAAGAAATGACACGCTATAAAATGTAAATATTCATATTGTGTCTTTTGAGAACCTTTCCCTGGAGAGGTTGGGCATTGTTGGAGTCTTCTCATTTATTTTTTCATTCTTGGAGAAAATAAAACACCACCACCACCACCACCACCACCACCACCACCCAGAGTGTGTGTGTGTGTGTGTGTGTTGGGGGGAGGATGATGACAGAACAGGGAAAGGTAAGATTTTCACAGACAGCATGGCACTTTCATAAAACCTTGGCATTTCAGATGTGTCATCTTGCCTGCCAGGTTTAGGCAACATCTCCAGTTGAGACTACTTGGCATCTCTGTTAAAGTTCTGTGGAAAGGAGGTGACCACTGCTCAAAACAGTTCACTCCCTAGTTGGTTATCATCTTACTGTTTGAAAGCATTTCCTCAGAGTCAGAAATATTTGCCCTCCCTTTGCTTTTGGGAAATCTTTGTGAGAAAATGGGTTGCTGAGGCCAGAAGGCAAGAATTTTGCCCTGCAGGGTTCTGACTAGGGTCTGGAGAGAAGAGAAAAAGACATTGATTCTCACTGTAGTCCCAGTGAGGCATCAAAATAACCTTTAATGACTCCATGTGACTGAGTTCCCATCTCCTGCGGAATTATCATGTGACATGTCTAGACCAAGGCAGGCACAGCCGGCTCTCAATCCAGCTCTGTTACTTGTGACTTCACAAATTGCTACAAATCATTAAACAGGTTTTTAAACTTCGGAAAGATGGCAATAATAACCAATAATACCCATCTATTAGAATTTCTAAAGAAAATGAAGATAACGCAAGGAAACACAAGACCAGTAGTTAGTATTGAAGGAGGAAACTAGGAAAGCCAAAAGAAACTATTTCATGTGATTTAGGGAATTAGAAAAAAAAACAAACAAAAAACCCCAACAAACCCCAAACCCACAAGATCAAAGGAACCTGCTTACTATACCCCTTCCCTCCTTTTCTGGCTTACATACCCTTACTGAAATGTATGTTTGGTTAAAACATAAAGCCAAACAAAAATTAATAATAACAATCAAACTATGGGAAACATCAGGATGGATGGTGAAGAGATTGTGATTGTTAATAGCTTTACTTTCCTTGGCTCCTCAGTCAACACCCTTGGCACCAGCAGCCAGGAAATTAAAAGAAGTATTGTGATAGGAAAGTCTACTGTTAGGGACCTCTCCAGAGTATTGAAGAGCAATGGTATCACTCTGGAGTCTAAGGTGTGCTTGATATAGACCATGGTCTTTGCAATCACTTGCTATGTGTCAGAGAGTTGGATGATGACTAGGGAGAATTGACATCTTTGAGCTGTGGTGCTGGAGAAGAGTATTGACTATCCATGGATTGCTAAGAAAATGAACAGGTTCATCCTTGAGAGGGTTAAACCAGGCTACTCCTTGGAGGCAAGGATTCTGAAGCTCCATCTGACATACTTTGGACACGTTGCAAGGAGGGACCAGTCCTTGGAGAAGGATGTCATGCTTGGGAGGGTGGAGGGACAGCGCAGGAGAGGAAGATGCTCTATGAGGTGGATTGATTCAGTGACTTGAGTAATGGGGGTAGGTGTGTTGGAGACAGTGAGATTGGCAAAGGATAGGGCAGGGTTGAGGACTGTTGTACATAGGATCACTATGAGTCACAGGCGACTCGACAGCACATAACAGCAACAACAACAACAACAATGGGAAACATCAAGGGCCTGATGTTAAAAGTGTGCATTATCTTAACATCTATGGGATATTGTTTCAAAAAAGTACGACTGAAGTGTTTTTCAGAAGACAAGGCTGGTGAAACTGGGTGACATGTATTAGCAGCATCAAGGAGTTACCTGACCAAGCACTGATCTAGGATGGCTATTCAAACAAGGAAGTGGGACTTGACCTAGATGGAGACCAAGTGACGCTAAACTGTATCAACATCCCATAATCCCGCATCACTTCCTAGACTCCTGGTTCCACCATGAAGTTGCGTGCACGTGCTGAAGGGGGAAGGTTGCAGCCTTCAGACTGAAGCCAGGAAAACACAACACCTCCCTTTACTGTTTTACTCGAGATAAACACCTCTTCCCATGAGAACCAGTCCTCTCAGAGCTCCACCCAGTTGTTGCTCTGACAGATGGGCTTACATTCTATTCTGTTAGGGTCAGAGAGAACACAGGGACCACGGCGAAGAGAGTCCAGGGGAGAATCAAGAAATGGAACAAAAGGCAGCAGCTGGCAGGACTGAGTCAGCATTTGCCAATGATTGCCCATTCAGGAGGAACCAATGGGGCTGCACCAAGGAAGCCATCGCTGCGAAAAGCTAAAGTGTTCAAACAAGCCCAGAAAATGGTGAGTGTGCATTACAAAAAGTTGTCTTTGAGAAGCCAAGGTGCTCCTTAGCAGGAAGGATGATGAAACTGTCTAACGTACTTTGGTCAAGTGGTTAAAAGAGACCAGTCCTTGGAGAAGGACATCATGTTTGGAAAGGTGAAGGGTCAGCAGAAAGGAGGACGACCCTCAACGAGATGGTTTGAGACAGTGGCCGAAGCAATGGGCTCAAGTATAGCACATACAGTGATGAGGGCAGAGGAGAGGGCAATGGTCAGGTCTGCTGTTCATAGGTCACTCTGAGCCATGAGTCGACTCAATGGCATCTAACAACATGTGATTAACTGAAGAGTCAGAAGGTGGGACCGTCTAACCTCCTCTCCTGAGGTCGACCCGCTCCCACTTTTCAGGAATGAACTTCTCCTGCTTAATAAACTTTACTCTATCTTTAACTATCTTTCTACCTGTGCCGTGTAGTCTCCCGGCCCTCGCTACCTTCGTTTCAGGAAGCCTCCTTTCTGGTTGCACCTGGCCCACCAACCAGGTCTATGTGAGCCCTGGGACTCTGACACATTCCTCCCAGGCTCTGTGTGTTTCTCTCCTGCAGGGTTTTCTCATCCTTTAATAACTTGACTCTTTACTTATTCTCGAATTAATCTATGCTTCTGCAATGGTAGCAGGGTTTCTGGTCATTATTTAGCCCCAGTATCCAGCAAGAGCATACGCAGTGTAAAACCAGCAAAGGCCAGACCTTTGTAAGTGGGGCAACAGCTAGAGAAGGAAAACAAGTATTTTCCACTAATAGAGCACGAGGGAGCTCTGGGGGCCTAGCGGTAAGAAACTGTGCTGCAATCCTGAAGGCTAGGGCTTGAGGATGGGCAATCCCTCCCCGGCGATTAACTGCCTCTGATAACACCGGAAGGTTAGCTATGGGTCAGTTCCGACTCCGTGATTATACAACAACGACAACAGAGGCCAAAAGAAAAGTGGTAAGACCTCACCTTCTCATAGAAAGATTGTGAGACCTCGAAAAATACAGCCGTCCCAGCAGGTTTAGAGTTCTGGTTCTCCCATGTTTCTCTCTAAAAGGAAGGTCCCAGCTGCAGTTAACAGAAAGCTCCAGTTAAAAGTCGCTTAAACAATAGGACTTGTTACACCTGTGTAAGGATATTTGCAGGTGCAGATATTTTAGCGTTTGATATATAAGAATCAACCACATAAGAGACACAGATGTTTATCCTTTTTTCTGTAGGGCCTTTCCCAGTCTGTGGCCTTTTTTCTCAGGTTTGTCAGTGTCTGAGAAGCTTCAGACATTTCATCTTTACACATGAAGTCTCACAGCAATTATTTCCTTGCATCTCATTGGTCAAGATACATCACATGCCCACTTATAAGCCAATCCTTGGCAAGAGGGATGTGTTTGCTATAATACGCTTAAACGAATCAGGGATTCTTACTAAAACGGGATTTTCTCCTTTCTGATTACTGAGCACAACGAAAACTGACCCAGAAATGATACAGGTGGCAAAGACAGTATTAACAGAGGTATTGTTTTTAAAGAAATCGTATTGTGACTAATGAAAGTTTACAGAAATATATATATATAATGCTTAATCGTACTTTAATAATTTCTTTCCTCTAACAGAGCTATTGTGAGTGTATTATTATTCAAAGTGGGTGACCCTGGAGGACATTATGCTGAGTTAAATATCTCAGTCACAAAGGGACAAATACTGCATGGTGCCACTGTTGTAGAATGGGTCTGACTTCAGGGTGGAGGTATGACAGAAAAACTGGATAAATTATGTATATTGTATTAAAACAGATGAGGGAAAGAACAGATTAGAAGTGTTATATGATTATTATGGTTAGCACAGGAATCCAGAATTAAGGTTGCATAGAGAAGTGTACTTAGGGTGGGGGGGGGGGGGAAGGGACGTGGAAATTGATACCAATGAAGGAATTTTTTTTTTTTTTTTTTTTTTTCTCTTCGGAGGAGGAAGCGATCTGGTGGGGAGGGGTGGGCAGGGAGAAAATTGCAGCAATGAATGAATGGAAATCCAAAACCTCTGTAAAAAAAATTTTTTTTTTTAAAAAAAGAAGCTAGAGGCAAGATGGAGCATGTTAGTGGAAACAGTTAAATGAGGAGGTTATGAAAGCTGTGGGTCTAGAGAAAATACAATGTGTATGAATAATTTTTTTTCTGTACTAGTTATTTACAAAATTCGAAAACAAAGTTGAACAAATTCTTTCAATTTCCCTCACCCCCACCCCCCACCAAATTGTACAAACCAATGATTAATCCCCCCTTCCCCCTGCACATCCACATCACCTCTGCTTCCAGCCTCTCCCACCCCTCCTGGATCCTTATACTCATTCTACAATAACGGTTTTATACAATATTTATCCTTGTGAGACTGAGTTAGTTCACTCTGCATAATGCTTTCCAGTCCCTCCCAAGTTAGGTAATAATTTACAAAGTTATTGCTCTTGCTTGCTGCATAGTATTCCATTGTGTGAATGTATCATAATTTCTCAATCCAGTCATTTGTGGTTGGACATTTGGGCTGTTTGCATGTTATTGTGATGGTGAATAAAGCTGCTATGAACATTGTTGTACAAATATTCTCAGAGTATATTCCAAGTAGTGGAAGAGCTGGGTCCTGTGGAATTTCTATGTTCACCTTTTTGAAGGAAAAAGAGTATATTAAGTAAAGACAGAGAAAACACACAAATTATTCAAATCAAACTCAGATAATAACTATAGTGTCTCAGATGAAAAAGTCTGAATGAGATTAACAGTAAGTTAGATATTGTAGGCAAAAGAATTATAAAGTTGAAGAGAATAATGGAAAAGATGTGAAATGTAACAGAAAAATGATGTAGAAAAATGTGTAGGAAAAGAGTGACTTATAGGGAACTCGAAGTGGACAAATATATAGGTGTGCTCACATGAGCGGAAGTATAATGGAGCAGATAACATGACAGTTGGAAATTTTTGAAATATTAGAAATATTATCAATTCACAGGTAGAAGATCAAGAAATCCCAAACTGGAAAGTCTTGAAGAAAATGGCTTCAAACTACATAAAAAATAAAATTGCTTACAACCAATGATAAACAGATAAATCTTAGAAGTGATGATTGAGCTTTGTTTTTCAATCATTTTATAACATACATACATTTCTTCTCTCTCTCTCTCATACGAACAAACACACACCCTTGTACATTTGAAAATCCCATGTTTGACAGAATATTGCCCAGTCGTGCATATTTTCAGGAATCGCTGGTGATTTAGTGGTTAAAACACTTCACTGCTAACATCAAGGTTGACAGTTAGAAGCCAGTAAGCCATTCTATGGGGGGAAAAGTGAGGGCATCTGCTGCTGTAAAGATGTATAGCCTCGGGGACCAAATGGAGCAGCTCTGCTCTAACAAGGTCTTTAAATGTTGCGTTCTTCCCAGTGACGATGGCTTTGGGCTGCCACTTTCACCATCACTGGCATATTAGAGCTTTGGGCTGCGGCTTCGGGATTACAACAGAGTACTGTCTGATGAAGAGGATGGGTTTTTTAGGCGGAGCCTCAGAATCCTTGCCTTCAAGGAGCAGCCCGGTTTGACCCTTTCCAGGACGAATCTGTTTGTTTTCCTAGCAGTCCATCCATGGTACCCTCAATACTCTTCTCCAGCACCACAGCTCAAAGGCATCAATTCTCCTCCTATCCTCCTTAGTCATTGTCCAACTCTCTGGGGCTTCGTCTAACATACTTTGGACATGTTGTAAGGAGAGACCGGTCCTTGGAGAAGGACATCATGTTTGGGAGAGTGGAGGGACAGCGCAGGAGGGGAAGGCCCTCTATGAGGAGGGTTGATTCAGTGACTGGGGTAATCGGGATGGGAGTGTTTAGAGACAGTGCCATTGGCACAGGACAAAGCGGAGTTTAGGGCTGTTGTACATAGGGTCGCTATGAGTCGCAAGCGACTCGACGGCACGTAACAACAACTACAACAACAACCTCTTGACTTGAAATCTAAGCATTTATTTTTTGTAACTAAAGAATAATTTTTGTTTTAAAGGGTAATTAATCTAATCTGATTTGGTAATAGCATATCCCCTTAACCATAACTTAAACCTCAACTTAAACTCGAGGGAGGCAGCTGTTTCTATGATTTGCCTGGGAACCAAACCCCTAACAAGTGTTTCACATGCACAGACAGTGTCTTTTGAGCACTTGATGATTATCTACAGCAATTAAGAGGCTGTGACATCTCATGTGTCCTTGATTAGATCGTCCCTGAAAGTTTTGAGTGTGAAGAAACAAAGAGAGGATGATCAATCTCTTCCACTGCCTACACGGACTCTTTAAAAAAAATTCTTTTTTAATTTATTTATTCATTTTAATAAAAGTTTACAGAGACTTGGGATTTCCATTCAATTCATTGTTGCACTTATCTCCCTGCCCGTCCCTCCCCCTTATTCACTCCTCTCTTTGAAAAGTAGAAGAAAAATTCTTTCATTGTTATTAAATTCCTCCCCCCAAGTCCACTCCACTATGCAGCCTTCAGGTTACATAGCTGTTTAGGGATCAGACACTCACTTTCCATCGTAGCCAACAGGAGTTTGCTGTTTGAATCAATTCTGACTCGTAGCTGACCCTCCAGCATCTAGGTTTCAATGCTTAAATGCCACAGGAGGAAACTTTGCATCTTTCCCCCATGTAATGACTAGTAGATTCGACCTGCCAGAGGAGCCCAGCTTTTGGGTTATTAGCATAACTCTCTATGCACTACGTATGTCATTAGTGCTCCCTACATGATGAGCAGCTCTGGCCCCTAGGTCAGCAGTGGAAGAATGAGCGGCTGCTCTTATGTCAACAATTCAGCCAATGGAAACCTTATGGGACACAACAGGATACTAGCTGATAGATTGCTGGAAGTGGGCCCTTCTAGGTTGGAAGACACTCAGTTACACACAGTGGCAACGATACACTGTAGCGTATCAACGATGGTGAAGGAGGCAACACAAACCCATTGCTATTAAGTAGATCCCAACTTCTAGAGACTTTAACTGCAGAGTGGAGCTGCCCTACTGGTTCCCAAGGCTGTGGATCTACAAGAGCATATTCCTTCTTTTTTAGTCCCCATTCAGATGGCTCTTGGGTTAGAATCGTCAGCCTTGACGTTAGCAGCCAAGCATGTGAAATCACTCTGCTCTCAGGGCTCCTTAAAGATGGTACAGGATGGCGCAATGTTCTGTTGTCATGGGGTTGCTATGGGTCAGAGCCAGATTGTCAGTAAGTAGCAATAACTGATCAAGCAGGGCTCCTGGAGATAGCTGGTCACCTTCTCTATAGTTAAGAGAGGAAAAATTGAAGACCCTGTGTGTTACATGACTTGCCTTCTTTTTAGATTAGAAATCACCAACTTCTAATGAAATTAACTTTGAGCAAATTATCTGATTATCCCCTTTATATTGGCTGCAATGAGGCTGGCTTCAAATGTTGTTACCTGGATCATTTCTGGCCATTTGAAGTCTCTTAACAGGATTTCCGGCATGCTCCTAGGTGGAAGGGAGACTTGAGGGCAGGCACAAGTAATCCAGCCCAGATAAGAGATGAAGAGGCGTTTTTCAAAGGTACCCAGGATTTCCGGCAGAAAGGGAAACATAATCCACTCAGGAATTCTACAGGACACAGCACCTTCCCTTGGAGATAGCTCAACTAAACTCAAGAGACACTGGTCAAAAGGAAAATGTCAGCAGT
>NW_006399837.1:4451957-4497216 GCF_000299155.1 Elephantulus edwardii | reverse complement strand
GTTGGCGCAGGATAGAGCAGGGTTTAGGGCTGTTGTGCATAGGGTCGCTATGAGTCGGAAACGACTCGACGGCACATAACAACAACAACAAGAACTCTTACACACACACACACACACACACACACACACACTTTTTTTAAATACTACTTTACTTAGGAAGTTCGCATACATTGCTTTTCACACTGGCTATTTCCCATTTCCTTAACTCGCCTCTCCCTCCACCCATCAAATTGTGTGACCCTATGATTACCCCCCTGCCTGCCCATCCTCACCCCTATGCTCCCCCCAGGCCCTCTTAGTGACCAAAAGGTGTCAGTTCTTTCTGTTATTCTTATTCATTGTTCAGCAAAACGAGTTATACACGTTTTACTAAGCTCCATACAACTCTTAATCAAAGAACTCCAGTAGTCCGTTGATAAAAAAAGAGTTTAGCTTCCAATCCAAAGACACATGATTGTAATCTACCAGCTGCTCCTTACAGCAATTTACAGCCTCTGAAAACCAGTTGGAAGGTCAGGTATGAGTTGGTTCTGGGTTGGTTATGAGTCAATTGCTCAGAACAACAACAATAAGAACTTCGTGGAGGAGGCCTCATGGAGGAGTGGGCTAAATGTAAGGTGTTAATGGTGGTGGTTGTTAAGTGCCATCCAGTCATAGGCGAATGGGTGGTAATTTGAATTCACCAGCTGCTCCTTGGGAGAAAGAGAAAGCAATCAGGTCCTGTAAAGATTTACAGCCTTGCCCCTCTGGGGCAGCTAGTTCTGTTCGGTTTTGCAGAGTTGACGTGAGTGGAAGTTTGGTTAGCAGCAGTGGAGCTGGAGTTTTGGTTTCTTTCAGCACTTTATCTCCAATATGCATTTTCCTTATATTGCTGTTAAGTGCCGTTGAGGCGGCTGTGACGTGTAGTTCAAATACACTCAGTTCAAGTAAACAGAGCAGCACATTGCTTGGTCTTGTGTCATCTTGACAATCATTGCTGTACTTGAGTGCCCTGTTGCAGCAGCCACTGTTTTAACTCAACTTGTTGGAGGTCTTCATCTTTTTTTACGGACCCTCTACTTTTCTGTAATAGTTCTTCTCAGTGTTACAGTCAGAAATCCAAAACACTTAACTGTGCTCATGTGAAACTTAGACATGGAACAGGAAGCTGTTGTCTAAACAGAACAAGGAAACAACTGCGTGGTTTAAACTTAGAAAAGATGTGTGTCAGGTTATATTCTTTCTTTGTATCTATTCAATCTGTGTGCTGAACAAATCATCTAGAGAAGAATGTGTCATCAGGATTGGAAGAAGATTCATCAACAAGCTGAATTAAGCACAGGATACAACTTTACTTGCTGAAAGTGAATTTGAAACATTTTCTACAGAAGATCAAAGACTACAGTCTAAGAAAACAACAAAATCCCAAAGCCTACGGCCTTCACTATAGATTATATGCTGTCTATTCTAAAAACCTTTACTAAGTGCTCTCCAAAGCCAGAATGTCAGTTTAAAGATTAAGGTGTGCCTTATCCTAGCCGTGGTATTTTCAATAGCTTCCTATGCAACACCACAGTTCAAAGGCGTCACTTCTTCCTCTGTTATTCTTATGCATTGTTCAGCATAATGAGTCATTGAAAAGACCAAGGCCTGAATAAAGTACACCTTAGTCTTCAAACTGACATCATTGCTCTTCGGTAATTTGAAGAAGGACCTGACAGTGGACTTTCTCAATGCAATACATCTTCGGATCACTAATGATTGCTGGTGCCAAGTGTGTTGATTGTGGATTCAAGTAAGACTCAGTTATTGACAGTTTCAATCTTTTCTCCATCAATTATGATGCTGCTTATTGGTCCAGTGGTGAGATTTTTTTTTCTTTCTTGATGCCAAGATGCAATCCATATTGAAAGCTGATGTTATAGGCGGCTAATTTGTCCTCTGAAATGCGGAGATGGTTAAGATGTAATTTCTGAACTTGAGATATTTAGACACTTGTTATGTGCTGTTGAGTTGCCTGTGACTCATACGGATCCTTTGTACAACAGCCCTGAACTCTGCTCTATCCTGTGCCAATCTTGTTGTCTCTGATACATCTACCCCAATACCCCAGTCACTGAATCAATCCATTTCATCAAGTTTCCTCCTCTCTTGCGCTGTCCCTCCACCCTCCCAAGCATGACTTTCCTTTCCAAGGACTGCTCCTGCCTTGCAATATGTCCAAAATGTATGTCAGAAAAGCTTCAGAATCCTTGTCTCCAAGGAGCAGCTTGATTTCACCCTCTCTAGGACCAACTTGTTTTCCTAGCAGTCCATGGTGCTCTCAATACTCTTCTCCAGCACCACAGCTCAAAGACATCAATTCTCCTTCTATCATCCCTGGTCATTATTCAACTTTCTGATGCATAGCACATAATTGTAAAGACCATGGCCTGGATCAAGCTCACCTTAATCTCCAGCCTGACATTGTTGCTCTTCAGTACTTTGGAGAGGTTTCTGACAGCAGACTTTGCCAATACAATACGTCTTTTAATTTCCTGGCTGGTGATACCAAGACTGTTGATTGTAGAGCCAAGCAAACTAAAGCTGTTAACAGCCTCAACCTCTTCACCATCTATCATGATGCTGTCAATCAGCCCAGTGGTGAGAATCATTGTTTTCCTTGATGTTGAGCTAATCCATATTGAAGGCTGCAGTCCTTGACCTTCTACAGCAAGCATTTCAGATCCTCCTCAGTTGCAGCAAGCAGGGTTGTGTCATCTGCATAATGCAGATTGTTGATGAGTCTTCCTCCAATCCTGATGCCCCATCCTCCTCTTAGAGCCCAGTGTCCCAGATAATCTGTTCTGCATATAGATTGAAATGGTATGGAGATAGGACACAACCCTGACATGCACCCTTCCCAGTTTTGAACCATGCAGTGTCTCCTTGCTCTGTTCTGATGACTGCCTCCTAGTGTAAGTGCAGGCTTTACATAAACACAATCCAGTGTTCTGGGATTCCCATTCTTCTCAGAGTCAGCCACAGTTTATTGTGATCCACACTAGCAGGGGTGAAGACTTAAATGACTTCACTTGTGAAAATAACAGGGTTATAGTGGGGTAAGGGTGGGGTGGGGGTGTAGAGAGCAGACAGAGAATGGCCAGACAATGAACACTGTAAGGGATAAGGGAAGGGGCATGAACCTGGAAGGAATGGATGAAGGGACTATAAGTGTATGCAAGTAACAGCTTGGAACAAGACATGCATAACTGATAAAATGGGGAGGGGGTGGGAAAAGGAGAGAGAGATCTGGGTGATAAAAAGGAGGAAATATAGGTCAGGGCAGCAGAGATTAGTGGATGGATGGGTAGCGTGAAGAGATAGGCAAGGTACCGTGAGAATTTGATGAGATTTTGTGATAAATGGCATTGATAAATTTTAATTAATAATTTAAAACAAAATATGTATAAATTATTGAACGAAAACCAGTTGAAAAAAATAGAGCTACATTGAAATTTTGATAGCGTATGAGGGCAGGATTGACTTTCTTGTATTGTCATTGATAAAAATCCAAATAGATCTCATCTCATTTTATAGTTTCCACAGTGTTTACAACATTAAACTCTTCACCTTGACATGTCAATGTTTCTATCACGCGATTGAGTCTAACTTTCAACGTTAACTTCTCATTTTTGTGTATATTGCACTCTATGCTATCTTCAAATGTTTCCTCTCTCAGTCTTGAAAATACTTCCAAACATTCTGCTTCATCCCTGTCACGTCTCTTTCTACCTTTTGTTTTGAGTCACCTTTTGTCAAAATAGCCCTCACTCAATTAACATTCACTTCCAATACCATCTCCAGTATTTACTGGTTTCTTTACCTGATAGAAGCTCCCCCTCTTTTCAATTCACAAAGCATGGCTTCTGCATTTTTCTAGTGTCATCTTAGTATATGACATGCCACAATTATGTGCCTACTGTACACGACACAGATTATAGAATTAGGTTTTCAATATGTAATTGTAGGCATGTAGGCTGTAGATCTTTAAGGAAATTACTTGTAGTTATCTATCTTTGTTCAATTAGTGCTCACAAATTCTTGTTAAATTGAATTATGTGGTTAGTGAAGATGAGCATGAGGGTATGTTATAAAAATAAGGCTGAAGAGACAAGATTCATTGCTCAAGGACCGATTCTACAACCCATTTGTTGCAAAGCCTTTGCAAGCTGTATTCGCTTTCGTTTCCATTTGCTCATCGACAAAGTGGGAACGTTAACACCTCCCTTATTTATCTCATATCTGTGTTATGCAGATGACACAACACTGCTTGCTGAAATTGAGGAGGACCTAAAGCATTTGCTGCAGAGGGTCAAGGACTGCAGCCTTCAATATGGATTGAGGCTCAAAATTAAGAAGACAAAGACTCACCATAGGGCCAATTGGCAGCATCAGGATGGATGGTGAAGAGATTGAGATTGTTCACAGCTTTAGTTTGCTTGGCACCAGCAGCCAGGAAATGAAAAGACTTATTGTGATGGGAAAATCTGCTGTTAGGGACCTCTCCAAAGTACTGAAGAACAATGGTGTCACTCTGGAGACTAAGGTGCGTCTGATCCAGGCCATGGTCTTTGCAATCACTTGTTATGCATCAGAGAGTTGGTCAATGACTAGTGAGAATAGAAGGAGAATTGATGCCTTTGAGCTGTGGTGCTGTAGAAGAGTATTGAGAATACCATGGACTGCCAAAAAACCAAACATGCATCCTGGAAAGGGTTAAACTGGATGGCTCCTTAGAGGCAAGGATTCTGAGGCTTCGTCTGACAGACTTTGGACATGTTGTAAGGAGAGACCAGTCCTTGGAGAGGGACACCATGCTTGGGAGGGTGGAGGGACAGCACAGGAGGGGAAGACCCTCTGTGAGGTGGATTGATTCAGTGACTGGGGTAATCGGGATGGGGAGTCGGAGACAGTGAGATTGGCACAGGAGAGAGCAGGGTTTAGGGCTGTTGTGCATAGGGTCGCTATGAGTCGCAGGCAATTTGCCGGCTCATTACAACAATAACAACATGATGATGGCAAATGAAAATGTAAAATATGTGTATAAAGACATTTGAAAAAAATCAGTTGCAAAGATAGAACTCAAGTCCTTGAAAATTTTGTGAATTCTGTAAGATTTTTGCAAATGTATTTTGACCTGAGAACATCTGCAACCCGTTCTTGATTTGTACTTAACTATAGATATCAGATTCTTTCTCAAATTCCAGGTCATGTCTTACTCTCTTGAAATAACATAACAGATACTGTATTCTTGACTAGTGTCTTGTTTGTCGGGGAATGTTCCAACACCAACAGACCTCTTTGTCTTCCAAAGTTTGTCATCAGTGTTGTGGAAATCAGATTTCCAGCTTCCTTTACTACTTTCCTTTTTAAATGGTTTTTTGGACATAATGGCTTTGTTGTTATTGCTTTTCCTGTGTTTTGAGTTAACTGTCTCTTGGAAAACCAAGTTTCCGTATCAGTCTCAAGAAGCCTTCTTTCCCTTTTATCTCAACCTTTTCCATGTTGTTAAGAAGGAAGCAGCATTAGGGGAATTAAGAAGCAAAGCGACTGGTATTTATTCAGTAACAGCTGTGTCATTGGCACCATCCTAGACAATTTACATATATAATCACCTATAATCCTCACAGCCACCCCACCGAGTGGGTGTTATTATCCCCATTTTATAGATGAGAAATCTGAGGTTCAGAGGGATTAAGAGGTTTGCCCCAGGACATATCTTGATTCAAACCCTGGTTTGTCCTTTGATGATTCTAAAGCCTCGATTCTTGTTTTCTATGGTGCAATGCCTCCCAGATTTTCTTTAATTCCACAGGTATTTCTGCAGGCCCGTCCTAACTGCAAGCCTTTGGTGGAGTTTACTGATGGTAACAGTGGACTTCTCTATTTTTATATCCTCACAAGTGCCTAGAACAAACCCCTTACATATCAGAGACTCAGTAAGCTTATGTTTGTCTAAGTTCATCAGAGACAGGTTTTCATTTTTAAAACCTTTGTGTTAGATATATTAAAGCATTCTTCTAGAATCGCTCCTTTCCTTGATCTATACTATTAAACTTGTTTAATAGTTTATCCCTAAATACTTTTATTTCTGCTTCTTTAACCTTTTAATAGGTAGCTCCGGTGGCCTAGTAAGAAGCTGCACTGCAAGCCCAAAGCATATGGTTTGAGGCCACCAGCTGCTCCATGGGAGAAGGATGAGCATTCTCCTCCCGTTTGATGAAAACCCACCAGAGGGTCTAATATGAGCTGATTTCCACTCTACAGTAGATAACAAAAAGAATAATCTTATATTAGGAGCTATGGAGACTAAGCGGTAAGGCTTTGCACTGCCAATCCAAAGCCTGCTTTGCTGGAAAAAATGAAACAATCTTCTCTGAAACAATTTACTACCTCCATAAGCCCACTGTATATGACCAAGAGGCAATGGTGATGAGGGAGGGATCAGGCTGCCCTGAAGGAATTGGCAAAAAACAAGCCCCAGGAATTGACTTACTACCAACTGATATATTTCAACAGATGCAGTCCTGGACATGCTCACCAGGTTGTGCCAAGAAATCTAGAGGACAACTACCTGGCCAACTAACTGGAAGAGATCCATATTTATTCCCATTCCAAATAAAAAGGTGACCTGACAGAGTGGAAATATTATCAAACAATATGACTGATAATCACATGCAAGTGACTGGAATAGTACATCAACAAAGAACTACCAGAAGTATAAGCTGGGTTTAGAAGAGGTCATGGCACTTAGAGACATTATTGCCCATGTCAGATGGATCTTGGGTGAAAGTAAAGAGTATCAGAGGAATGTCTATCTGTATTTCATTGACTATGCAAAGGCATTTGACTGTGTGGATCACAACAAATTGTGGTTAACCTTGAGAAGACTGGGGATTCTAGAGCACTTAATTGTGCTCATGCAAAATGTATCCTTGTACAAGGAAACAGTTGTCAGACAGCAAGGAAGTACTTTGTGGTTCAAAATCAGGAAAAAAAGTGTGTCAGGGTTATGCCTTGTCTCCCTACCTTTTCTGTGTGTGACACATCATTCTAGAAGCTGGATTTTTTTTTTTTTTAGCTTTAAGTCAAATAGTTTATTTTTAAAATACCCATGCTCAGGTCTTACAATTCCAAGGTTTAGGTGCAATCATAGAAGCTGGATTTTTTTTTTGAAGAGGTATGTGACATCAGGATTAGAGGAAGACTCATCAGCAACCTGTGTTATGCAAATGACATGATCTTGCTTGCTAAACCTGATGAGGGCCTGAAGCATTTGCTACAGAAGGTCAAGGACTGTTGTCTTCAATATGAATTGAAGCTCAACATCAAGAAGACAAAGATTCTCACCACTGGGCCAATTGACAGAGTCATGATAGGTGAAGAAATGATTGAGATTGTTAACAATTTCACCTTGCTTAGCTTCACAACCAGCATTTCTTGGCACCAGGAGTCAGAAAATCAAAAGCTGAATTGCATTGGAGAAATCTGTTGTCAGGGACCTCTCCAAAGTACTAAAGAGCAATGATGTCAGTTGAGAGACTAAGGTGTGCCTGATCTAGGCCACTGTCTTTGCAGTTACTTCTTATGCATCAGAGACCTGGATAATGACTAAGAATGGCCGAAGAAGAATCAATGCCTTTGAGTTGTGATGCTGGAGAAGAGTATTGAACATATCATAGACTGTCAAGAGAACAAACAAGCCTATTTTGGAAAGGGTGAAACCAAGTTTCTCCTTAAAGGCAAAGGCTTTGAAGCTCTGTCTCACGTACTCAGGGCACATGGCCACGAGGGACTAGTCATTGGAGAAGGTCATCATGCTTGAAAGGGGGGAGGGAAAACACAGGAAAGGAAAACCCTGGATTGGATGAGATGGATTGATTCAGAAGCTGGTGCAATGAGGTTAGGTGTGTTGGAGTTAGTGAGACTGATTTAGAATAGGGCAGGTGTCAGAGCTAATGTACATAGGGCTGCCATGAGTTGCAGGCAACTCAATGGTACATAACAATAACAGTAACAATAAGAACAATAACAATAACATAAACCTACTAGATGGCCGGCTTACATGCTGATTCCAAGTCAAAGGTAAATAAATAACTGCAACAGCCACCTTAGAATAAGGAACTCTGTTGACTAGTCTGTAGGGAGCTGTGCGGCTAAGCCGAAGGTAGCATTTCTCTGTGGTTTGGATCCATCATCTCTCCAAGGGAGAAAGATGCTCTATTTCATCCCATGCTGTTTACCGTCTCCTTCAAACCCGCAGGAGGTTTGACAATGAGTCCGTTCTAACTCTCAATCAACCACTGACCTGACTAACTTTATAATAAAATGTTAAGAGTTGTAGTGAGATCAGTTGCACCCCAAAGCAGCCCGACAATGGTTGTTGTAGTCCATCAAGAATGAATTCAACTCATTGGGTCTTCTGCTATGTATAGCACAAAACACTTAAAAAAAAAATCCCCTGCAACATTTCGCAAACGCCTGTTTTTTGGTACACGGTTTGTCAACAGTGGCACTCGTGGTATTTTGGGCCAGATGCCTCTTTGTTGTGGGTGAGCTGTCCCACGCACTGCGGGATGTTTAGCAGCATCCCTGGCCTCTACCCACTAGATGCCAGTAGCATCCTGCTCCCTTGAGACAAGCAAAGAATGTCTCCAGCCACTGCCAAGTGCCTCCTGGGGAGAAGTGATCTCCAGTTGAAACCACTTCTTCAGCGCGTGATGACGTTCAGTAATTGACAACACCTGCTTTCGTGAAAAAAAGAATGAGGTCTTCCGCTGCCACCACGTCACATAGTAGGCTTTTATCACGAGGCATATTTCAAGGACGTTTGAATGTGTTAGTACTTAAGACTAGCTTTTATTTGATCAAATGCCAAACAGAAAATGAGTTCACTAGCACCTTTTCTCTGACTCATGACAACTTTCCATTGGATTTCCTAGGTTGGGAAGCTTCACAGGAGAAGACTGCCAGAGATGGTCTATCCTTCCTTGGTGAAGCTGGTGGATAAGAACCATCACCCTTTCGGTCAGCAGCCCAACACATGACACCGCACAACCAGAGCTCATCCAGTGGTATACAATTTCCACTGGACTGCAGATCAGGTGAATTTGTACATACTTTCAAGTTTATATTGAGATAGATTGTTCTGTGTGAAAGAAAAGCTTGGATTTTCAGATTTTTTTTTTTTTTTTTGCACATTACATTGTGCATTTCTATTGTATTCATGACAGTAGTGGGCCTGGCTACTACCTGGTGTACCTTCAGGGGCCCATTAGTTAAAAATAGAGGCAATTCTCCTGCATGCTGATTTGTTGTTTCCTAAATGAATTTGACTTTTTCATTCATTGTCCTTCTTTCTTTACCCATGTCTGTTACACACACACACACACACACACACACACACACACACACACACACACTTTACCCAACTAATGGTTGATTACCCCAAAGGGAAAACACTGAAGTATAACTATTTAATACTATTATAAGTGTTCACTAAGTTGTCAAACGAATCTTTTCTTTCATCATCATTTTGGTGAATCCCTCTTTTTCTGCTGAAGTCTGCTCTAAGTCTGTGCACGATTGATGATCACTGTTATTTCAGAGGACTAGTCCTGTTCGTTTTCACAGTATTGTTCTTAGTGTTTGCATGTTCTGATAATGAGTCTGTTAAAATAATCATTACTGACTAGTTATTCATGAAACCACGTGGTATTTGACAGAGGTGCTCTGGCCTCTCTCCATCTTTTTTTCTTTTTCTTTTTTTAAACTTAGCTGTCAGAAATGTCCATATTCTAGCACCCAGCCATGATAATTAGGAATACTATATGTCTTAATAATTACCATGCTTCAACTTTCTTAAAATTTGAATATAATATTTAACCAAAAAATGAAGTGATGGTGAACTGATTGGCATCATGCTATAGATCAGCTGCAAATGTGGTGAGAATGTTCAACTGCAGTGAAAGGAATGATAATAATAATAATATGAAGAGGGAGAAAGAACAAAAGACATTTAATGTTATTTTATATTTTATGTGCGTTATTAAAATAACACTTTAAAATAAAAATTGTGTATTTAAGATATCTTCTTAATGGATATTTGAGTGCTTGGTGATCTGTTCTTTGAGTCAAGTTCTGTCCTCAGATTACAGATAAATATCAGACTGCTCTCAATTATATTTATGATTGTTGTTGTTTTTATGTGTCATCAAGTCATTTGTGACTCATAGCCTCTGTACAACAGCTCTCAACCCTGCTCTATCCTAAGCCTACTTTATTGTCTCTGATACACTTATCCCCATTATGGAGGAAATTTATAAAACACAGCAAAATAAATAATAAAGCAATTGCCAGTTTTGAATTTAATTGTGTTTGGTCAAACATTCTTCTAGGTTGTATAGCCCTGGTTTGTCCACTTTCTGCACAGAGGTAACTCGTGGTTGCTGTGAAGCTGAACACTGTGACACTGATGTGTCAAATGCGATAATGGTCACCCATGGTGGACAGTGTTTGGTGGAGCTTCCCAATTAAAACAAGTTTGGAAGCAGGAGTGGCATCCACTTTTAAAATAGCTTGCCTCCAGAAACCCTATGAACCTGGAGAAAGGACGAAAGTTTTATGAGTGTTCAAGTCTTTCGTTCAGAGGGTCGCCATGAGTCAGCTACGACTCAACAGCACTTAACAGCAACAACAACATACTTAAACTGCTCATAACAGGAGCAATGATATATTTGAGGTCTGGGGTGTGCCTGATCCAGACCATGGTCTTTTCAATCATTTGCTATACATCTGCGAGCTGGAAAAAGAACAAGAATGTAAGATAAAAAAACTGATGCCTTTGAGTTGTGGTGTTGGAGGAGAGCGCTGAATATCTCATGGACTACCAAGATAACAGAAAGGTCTTGGAGAGTGTGACTCCAGATCACTTCTTGGAAGCAAGGATGGTGAGGCTTTATCTTGCATTCTTTGGGCATGTTGCTAGAGTAGACTATTCCTTGGAAAAGGACATCATATTTGGAAAGGTGTGGGAATGGTGGAGGAGAGAAAGACCTTCAGTCAGGTGAATTGATACAGTGACTGCAGCAATGGACTTGAACATGTTGGAGATTGTTAGGTTGCCACAGAATAGGACAAAGTTCAGGTCTATTGTTTATGGGGTTGCTATGAGTTATATGTGTATATGTATTCGATATATATGGTGAGCCTATAATGTGAGAAGTTGGACTATATGAAGAAGAATGTGGCATTCAAGTTGTATGAAGACTCATCAGCAACCTTAAAACACTTACAAAAGAAGGTCAAAGGCTACAGCCTTCAATGTGGATTACATTTCAACATCAAGAAAACAAAAATCAACACAACTACACCAATAAGCAACATTATGACAAGTGAAGAAAAGATCCAAGTTGTCAATGTTTTCATTTTACTTGGGTAGACGATCAATTCCCAGGGAAACAGTAATGAAGAAATCATAAGATACATTGCATTGAGAAAATCTCCCATTAAGGAACTCTTCATCTCAGGTAATGGCGTTAGATGTGTCAGAGACAGTGAGTCTGGCTCAGTATAGGAAAAGGTTCAGAGCGATTGCACACAGAGTTGCTAAAGGTCAGAGTCAACTTTACAGCAAAGAAGAATAACAGTAATAGTGGCTTCCTGGAGCTCTGGGGGCCTGGTGATGAGAAGCTGCACTGCAATCAAAAAGGTTTGTGGTTCGAGTCCATCAACTCTTCTTTGGGAGAAATATGGGCAATCTTTCTGTGATTTACTGCCTCTAAAAACCTGCTAGGTGGTCAACTCTCGGCTGGTTCTGACTCCACGGAGCACCACCACCACCACAAGTGGCTTGGTGGTAAGGAACTGCACCGCTGATGTGGTTATGGTTTGAATCCATCAGCTTCTCTGAAGGAGTAAGGTAAGAAACCTCTTTCAAGATAAGTTACTGCCTCTGAAAACCGACTCAAGGGTCAGCTATGGGTCACTTCTGACTTGATGGTACATAACAACAGCAAAATCCACTGGAGGTTCAGCTGTGAGTTGGCTCCTACTTAATGGCACATAAAAAAGAAAAACCAACTACAATATCTATATATCTGAATGTTTCTCATACTTGATATGTTGAGCAGATTTCAGAATGTAAGCATTCACAGTGTAATTTTATCTTAACTCTCATCTACAGAGACCAGTGAACCAGTTGCCTTCAAGTTGACGGCAACTTATGTTGACCCCATGTGTGTGGGACAGAACTGTGCTCCGTGGAGTTTGCAATGGCTAGGAGATTTCCTTAGTCATTCTCCAGGCCGTTCTCCCGGGGTGATTCTAGATGAATTAAAACTGCCAACCTTTAGGGTGAGTAGTCAAGCACTTAACTGTTGGCCATGGGTTCCGCCTGTAGGAAGTGGTAGTTAAAAGCTTGGGTAGGTATGACATAGATACAAGTAGAATTCAGGTTTATGGGGAGAACGGTCAATATTGAGGCTTCCTGGAGGTGACTGATGGAAACAGGGATGATTTCCATATGGAGCGTATGTTACTGGAGGCCATGGAAGGTGTCAGGTTGACGAAGGAGAGACTCTGCATGGATAGACCCTTTCCTGGAGAACCTGGCAGCCGGCTTTGGCTTACACCAATCCTGAGTTCTCCCTGTCACACCTCCTGCTCTTAGTGGAAACCTGTCATTTACAATATCAATTAATTATCTTGAAAAAAAGAACAAAATCTCCTAAGACTGTGCTCTCTTTCTGTTTGACATTTTTAGAAAGGCTCTTTTTCTGGACCTGCAATTTAAGATGTTGAAAAGGCACCACTCTGACATGAGTAAACAGTTGTTGTTGTTTTTGTTAGGTGCCATCAAGTTAACCACAACTCATAGCAACCCCATGGCCAATGAATCTGAACCCTGTTCTATCCTGTGCCTTCCTTGGCATCTCTGGCATAATTGAGCCATTTCTTACAGCCATTATGTCAATTCATCTTGTTGAGGACCTTCTTTTCTTATGCCAACCCCTCACATTTCCAAGCATGATGTTCCTTTCCAAGGAATAGCTTGTCCTAGAAACATGCTCTATGTATGTGAGACAAAGTTTTTGCAATCCTTGCCTTGAAGGAGCACCCTAGTTGCACTTTCCTCAAGACATACTTGTTCTTTTGGCAGTCTATGGGATATTCAGAACTATTCTCCAACACCACAGCTCAAAACCATCAATTCTTCTGTCATCTTTAATCATTGTCCAACGCTCAGAGGCACAACAAGCGGTTGAAAAGACCATGGCTTGAATCATGTACAACTTAGTCTTTAAACTGACATCATTGTTCTTAGCAAGTTGCAGAGGTCGTTGACAGCAGACTTTTCTGTAGTACATCTTTGATTTCTTTTTTTTTTAAAATTTTTAAAAAATTTTATTTTATTATTTTTTTGTGCATGTACCATCAAATCAGATCTGATTGGTATAGGAGGAAATTGTTCCTCCTTCTCCAGCAGAGCATCTGGTGGATTTGAACCGTGTACCTCTGGGATTGCAGTACAGCTTCTTGCCACTAGGCCACCAGAGCTCCCAACACCTTTGATTTCTTGACAGCTGGTACTGGTCATTTTGGTTGTGAATCCAAGTCAGATGAAATTGCTGACAGTGTCAAGCTTTTCTCTACTTTCCGTAATGTTGCTTGTTGGTCCAGTGGTGAGGATTTTTTTATTTCCTGATGATTTATTTGTATATTGCTTTGATGATGCTTAGTTTCCGTTACTACAGATTTTCTTGCATGATTTTTTTTCTTGAGTCTCTTCTGGTCTCTGTTAGGAACCCCATTAGACCAGAGCTTTACTTGCTATCACTGCACGATGTTAGACAATCTTAATGTGCTGGTCTGATTTTTTGTTTGTTTGTTTTTTTCCTCTCCATTTTATTTCTGTTTTATATTAGTTTGCATACAAAATTTGTATACATTATGCATATCTTTCCTTTACACTGTATTTCTTTTTCTTAAATTTTTTTATTGTTGTTATTATTAATTTCAATGAACATCTACAGAGATTTTGGAATTCCATTCATTCATTGTTGCACTTTTCTCCCCACCCACTGCATTCCCACCTCCACCCCCAGTTCGCTCCTCTCCTTGAAAAGCAAAAGACAAACTCCTTCATTTGTATGCAATCCCCTCTCCCACCCCACACATCCCCACCCCCACCCCAAGTATACTCCACTCTGCAACCCTCATTCCAGACTCTTGGCTGGTCTGAGCTTTCATTGCCACACGTATACAGCTTTTCCTTGCAGCACCACCTCTTTCAGACAGGACAGGGCATAGTTAATTCTAGAGCATTTTCCCCCAAACAAAGAAAGGCGAGTCTCAGTGGAACTGTCTGATTTTATTTCAGGTTCTCCTGGCTAAACTTCTTTCCTTGCTCACTGTTTCCTCTCCTCTCACCCTTCTAAACTCTTTACTTGAGGATTGTCCTTTCCTGTTTGCTACCTTAACATCGGTAGAGACTCATACTTGCCTCGTTCCTGGCACCACTAAGGTTGAGAGAGGCAGGCCAGCTCATTCCACTGAAAACCAAAAAATGTGGAACAAAAGACTTGGATTGAATCTGAGATGGAGAGGGAAAAAGTAGTCCTGTTAATCCCTCTCTTTCCATCCTCATGTTTAGACTTCCTCTGAGATAAGCATTCTTCCTGAAATAGTTACATTGAAATGTCCCGAGATGTGCCTTTTACAAGGCCATAGAGAGAAGACATCTTCTCTACCGGGGTGGAATTTTTCAATGCTAATCAACGCTATTCATGTTCTCCTGAAATACACCAAGTCACACTTGATGGACTTCTGGGCTCAGGTTCAGGGCTGAGCTGCTGTGTCAGACAGTGGAGCTGGGCAGGCAGAGAGTGACTCCGTGCCATGGATGATGGAGCAGGGCCCGAGCCTTGTCTCCTTTAATGGGAATGCTATAGCTGGTTGGATTCCAAACAGGGTAGCCTTACCCAGAGGCTCTGCTTTCAGGCGCACCTGCTTCCAATTAGGAGCGGGACTTCTTCCAAGTATCAGGGAGGTGCCAGGTTCCTGAAGGGTCATCATGTTGGCCCTTCGAGTTGTTTACCCTGCTTAGCTACCAGCTTTGGGATTGCAGAAAGGAGTCATTGCATGATGCAGGTTTCTTACAATGAGTAACAGAGCCGTCTTGATAAATGCTTCAAGGGCCGGTGACTCCCAGGTAGAGATATATGTGGTATCCATGCACACTAACAGGTTACGTCTACACAAATTGGTCACATACTTTTCAACACCAATGACTCCTGTTTCCTTTTTTGCTTCCACATTGAGTCTGTGTTTGGAAAGATTTGACAGAGAGAAACCTCCTTTGTGTTTATTAAGGGAGTTAGGAAATGACAAAACCATTGATGCTCGCTGTTCACATTCAAGTCATACAAAAGCTTAGAATAAGAAATGAAAGATCCTACTTACTTGCCCTCATCCTCTTCTATTTCCTGGGAGGAACTAATGTTGACGTTTGGGGCTATCTTTTCCCACTTGTTTTTCTATTAATGTACTCAGGATGTAGACAGAGAATAGGCATGTCTCTATCTATTGGACAACGGACAAGGAAGCCTGAAGAATAATTAATGCTTTTAAAATATGGAGTTGGAATAGAATCTTGACTGTACTATGGACTGCCAAAAGAACAAACACATATGCCTGGGAAGAAGTTATAGCAAGAATGTTCCTTAGACATTAAGATGGCAAGACTGGCTCACATACATTGGGCATGTTACCAAGAAGGACCCGTCTCTGGAGAAGACATCGCACTTGATAAAGTGGAAGGTCAACAAAAAAGAAGGAGGCACTTAGTGAGATAAACAGACACGGTGACTGCAACCGTGCATTTGCGTACAACAGAAACAATTACAGGGATAGGCTTAATTCGGCAGGGTTTCGTTGTGTTGTATACACGAAGGCTATGAATTCCAGCTGTCTCTAAGGAACCTGTAACAACAGCATCTAGATTGATACAGTGTCCTGATGGCGTAGTGGCTAAGTGGTAGTCTGCTGGAAGTTTGACTCCACAATTTGTTCTAAGGGAGAAAAAAATCAGGCAGTATTCTTTTGTGAAGATTACAGCATGCCCAGGGAGGAGAGTGAGTAGTCAGGACCAGTTCACTAGTGGCTGGTATCCATCTGGGTGTGTATATTCCTGTCTTCTTAACCTAGATAGGAGCCCAGGGGTCCAGCTTCTACATAATACTTGTTATTCTGTGACTTGCTTATTTGACACTGTAATATATCCTGAAGTGATCTATGTCTGTTTGTCATAGTTTTGGAGCAATCAGAAGGGGGCAGGGGTGATTCTGTGGTAGAATTCGACGCAGGAGGATTGGATTTGGCTCCTGGCCCATACACATACGTCTCAGGTGTAGCCCCCACTTAGCAGCCAGTGGAGGCTTGTGTGCTGCTTAGATGCTGAGCAGACTTCAGAGAAGCCTCTAGACTAAGACCAATGAGTAAGAAGGGCCTCAGATCTGCTTAAAAACAACAACAACAAAACAACAAACCAAAACAAAAAAACCAGTCAATGGAAACCCAATGGCACCAATGGTTCAATGGCACTGTGTATAATTTCTCAATGTGGAGAAACTGGAGGAACCCCAATGCTTCAATTACATTGCATATGATTTCTCAGAGTAGAGAAACTGGCAGCTAATAATAACAACTTGAGTCTCTTTTATGAATGTCGTTCTTAGGTACCGATGAGTAGATTATGACTGATAATGGCCCTATGAGCAACAAATCTGAACCTTGCCCTATCCTGTGTTATCTTCATAATTTCTGTCCTGCTCAAACTCTGGTGGCCAAATGATAAGAAGCTGTGCTGCAATCCCAAAGGCACGTGATTCAAATCCACCAACCGCTATGCAGGAGAAGGATGGGCGGTCTCCTCCTATGCAATAAAATGCCTCTGAAAACCTGGCAGAGGGTCAGGTTAGCTGTGGGTCAGTTTTCACTCTCCTCTGGCCCATAGCAACAATAACAGTACACCCGTTGTGATACTCACTGTGTCGAACCGTCTCAGTGAGGCTATTTTCCTTTCACTGACCCTCTCCCTTTCCCTGGATGACGTCTCTCTTCAACAACTGCTTCTTCCTGAAAATATGCCCACAGGAAGAGCAATGAAGTTCCACTTCTTGACCTGAAAGGAGCACTTTGGTTGGACTTCCTTTGAGACAGATTTGTTCGTTCTTTTGGTAGTTCATGGCATGTTTATTCAGTATTCTTCACCACAATCTAAATGGATTGATTCTTTACTGACAACCCTTACTCATTGTCCAACTTTCAGGAAGCAATTAAAATTACCATGATCTGAAATTTTTCTATTTTATCATAAAATATTGTATTTTTGAATAAGTTATAATTTAGAAATTCTTTTATTAATGAATAATATCTCTTCTTCCTAATTTTTGCTTTTATAATACTATAATAAGCACAAATGATTCTGGTACATGTATCTTCATGACATTAACTAATTATCATATTTTGTTGAAATTGATTGCTATATGCAACTCCTAATCAGTCTTTCAAAGTGGAGTAAGAGCATCAGTACTATTGAAGTGAGTTGAAGCAATACTGGTCAAAAGTTAAGAAATATAGTTTTTTTAAATAAAATTTTAATTTTATACTATTTTACTTACAAAGGTCATATACATTGGTTTTTCACACTGGATCTTTCCCCATTCCTTTCCCCATCCCTCCTTCCACCCATCAAATTGTGTGATCCTATGATTACCCTTTTCTAAATCTTGCTTGAACTTCTGGGAGTTCTTTATCTATGCACTGTTCTAGTTGTTTTTGAATGATCTTCAGCAGTATTTTGCTTGCATGTGATATTAATGATATTGTTTGATAGTTTCTACATCCAGTTGGATCACCTTTCTTGAGAATGGGAACAAATATGGACCTCTACCAATCCGTTGACTAGGTAACAGTCCTGCAAATTCCCTGGAATAGACCGAGTAGTGCATCCAAGACTGCATCTGTTAATTGAAACAAGTCAATTGGTATATGATCAATTCCTGCAGCCTTATTTTTTGCCAATGCCTTCAATGCAGCTTCTACTTCCTCCTTCATTACCATAGTTAGGGAACGGCCAGAAATTCAGGCAGGATTTAGAAGAGTATGTGGCACCAGTGATATCATTGTTGATGCCAGATGGATCCTGGCTGAAAGTAAAGAATACCAGAAGAATGTCTATTTGTACTTTACTGACTATGCAAAGGTATCTAACAGTGTGTATCATAACAAGTTGTGGCTGACATTGAGAAGAATGGAAATTGTGGCATGTGAACTAACTCAGTTCCATAAGGACAAATACTGTATGAGACTATTGTTGTTAAATAGATACATAACCAGTAAAATGTGTATGAGGACCAAGGGGAGGGGGAGCAGCAACATGATGATGGGCAGGGGGAGGGCCATCAAGTTGTTGTTGGATGCTTTTGAGTACAACTCACAGTGACCCTATGAACAAAAGATCTGAACCTTGTTCTCCCCTGCGCCATGCTCACACTTCCCGCCACAGAAGAACCCATTGCAGCAGTCACTGTGACTGTGTCAATCCACTTAGTTGAGGGTCTTTCTCACCTTCACCGACCCTCCACCCTTCTCAGCATCTTGTATTTCTCCAAGGAATAGCCCCTCCATGCAATATGCTCAAAGTATGTGAGGCAAAGCCTCATCATTCTTGCCTTCAAAGAGCTCTCTGGCTGCACCCTCTACAAGACATATCTGTTCTCTTATTCATCCATGGGATGTTCAGTGCTCTTCTCCAGCACCACAGCTCAAAGACATCAATTCTTTTTCTGTCATCCTTATCCATTGTCCAGCTTTCAGATGCATAGCAAGTAATGCATAGCAAGTAATACATAGCAAGTAATTTCAGATGCATAGCAATGTAATGCATAGCACCTTAGTCCTCAAACTGACATCATTACTCCTCAACAATTTAGAGAGGTCCCTAACTGCAGATTTTCCCAGTGCAATTTATCTCCTTATTTCCTGACTGCTGGTACAAAGGGTGTTAATTGTGGCTCCAAGCAAGATGAAGCCGTTGACAGTTTCAATCTCCTCTTCATCCATCATGACACTGCCTATTGGTCCAGCGGTAAAAATCTTTGTTTTCTTGATATTGAGATGCAATCCATACTGAAGGCTGCATTCCTTGATCTTCTGCAACAAATGCTTCAAGTACTCCTTGCTTTCAGCAAGCAGGAATGTGACATCTGCATAATGCAGGTTATTTATGAGTCTCCCTCCAATCCTAGTGACACACTTCTCTTCATAGAGTCCAGCTTCTCAGATAAATTGTTCAGCATACAGATTGAATAGGTATGGAGAAAGAATAGAATCCTGGTGCACTGTCTTCCCAATTCCAAACCACACAGTGCTCCCCTGCTCCATTTGCACATCAGCCTCCTGGTCCAGGCCACTTCACACCTTAAACTTTAGAGTAAATTTCTTCATATTTAAAAAGTGAATGGTAGTATGACCTGAACTATAGTCTATCCCATTGCCTCAAATGCACGTAAAAGCTGGATGGTGTAAGGGAAGACAAAGAATCTATACATTCCATCTGGTGCACAATATTGAAAATAATATGGGGTATTAAAAGAGGGAACAAGCCATTCTCAAAAGAAATACAACTCAGTCCCACAAGGACAAATAGTGTATAAAATCATTATTGTTGAATGAGTATGAAGATCCGGGGGGGGGGGGGGAAGAGTATGGAAACAGAGGTGTGAGGTTGGGTGGGTGAAGGGGTGTTAATCATAGGGTTGCACAATTTGATGGGTGGGGGTATGTGAAGGAAATGGGAAGGATCTTTTGTGAAAAACAAATGTATTCAGATTTGTAAAGAAATCAGTATAAAATTTTTTTAAAAAGGAAAAAAAAGAAATACAACCAGAATTATCCTTTCTTATTTTGGACACATTAACATGAAAGACTAGTTATTAAGAAAAGGGGACCATGTTTGGTAGATGGCAATGGAAGAGTCTTTCTATATACAGGTTTTTTCCTGTTATACATGGGCCAACATGAGTCAGAGCCTGTGGTTGTAAGGATCGAATCAGTGCCTGACTCACTACTAACATACTACTTGACATGTTGTTGTTGTTGTTGAGTACCATTGAGTTGGAACCAAGCCATAGTTGACCCCTCAGCAAGTTGTCTTCAGAGGCAATTAATTGCATAGGAGGAGATTGTCTATCCTTCTTCCGCACGGCAAGCAGCTGGTGGATTTGAACTCCATGCCTTTGCCATTGCAGCACAGCTTCTTACCACTAGGCCACCAGAGCTCCTCCATTTGATATAGTAGATGCTTATTAAATTCTAGTTATTGGTTATTTGTTTTATTGATAAATGGACCATTTGCTTATATTTTCAGGAAAAAAAATGGGATTTAAATCATAATATGTCTCACTTGGCATAATACGAATCCACCTGAGAAGATTTAAGATTGACTTTGTGTTGTCCCGTCTCAGTGTCCCTGAGAAAATGATGTGGCTGTTATTAGAGTCATCTAATCCATTAGGAAATTGAGACTCTGAAAGATTAAGACAGTTCTCATGATAAGGTAGCATGTCATGTGTGGAACTGGAACTGTGATCCCCGATGCATGGCATCTTTGAAGTACTGTACTTCTTGGGATGCCCTTCTCTTTATAAAGACGGGAATTGGGAGACAGACGGATGGTCATGTGCTATCTGGAGGCTCTCTCTACATAGAAATTCCACATTTAGGTACATATGGCTTGACCCATAGGGCATCTGAATCTTTGAAGTCCTTGTTGCTGTTGTGATGTGCCGTTGAGTCACCAACTATTCATAGCGACCCTATATCCAACAGCCCTAAGCCCTGCTCTGTCCTGTGCCAATCTTACTGTCTTTGACACACCTACCCCCATTACCTCAGTCACTGAATCAATCCACCTCATAGAGCGTCTTCCTCTCCTGCACTGTTCCTCCACCCTCCCAAGCATGACATCCCTCTCCAAGGACTAGTCCCTCCTTGCAACATGTCCAAAGTATATCAGACGCAGCTTTAGAATCCTTGCCTCCAAGGAGCAGCCTGGTCTCACCACCTCCAGGACAAACATGTTTATTCTCTTAGCAGTCTATGGTATATTCAGTACTCTTCTCCAGCACCACAGCTCAAAGGCGTCAATTCCCCTTCTATCATTCCTAGTCAATGTCCAGCTCTCTGGTGCAGCGCAAGTGATTGCAAAGACCATGGCCTGTATCAGGTGCACTTTAGTCTCCAGACTAACATCGTTGCTCTTCAGTACTTTGGAGAGGTCTCTGACAGCAGACTTTCCCAATGCAATACATCTTTTAATGTCCCGGGTCCTTAGCTGTTTTTAATAAGAAGCAATATTTGAAAATGTTGTCTGAAAAAACTAGTTGCCAGGAGAAACATCAGTTCTCATCAACAACCTGCAATTATGCAAGCAACTCAATGGCACATGAAAATAACAAAAGGAGAAACAAAAGGCATCGTCAACGAGCTGGAATGACAGAATTGCTACGGCAATGATTGTGAAGATAGTTGGCTATACTTTTCATAAGGGCGGTGACTTTATTTCCACTTCAAGTGTGATCTTTTTAAATTTACATTTTTCATATTGAATTTTATCAACTTCTTTCAAGTGATAGAAATCATATACCATACTCTTCCCTTCAAAAATGAGGTTTTAAAAAGAGTAATAGTCAAGGAACTGTCTTGCCATACAAAACCTTTCCTATTTATCAAGCCCCAAGTCTAGTCTGATGCTTTACAAATAGTAACTTTTAAAGGAATTATTCAGTACCTTGGAAGAAGTACACACAAGGATGATGAAGCCTCGTGTCACATAGGTTGGGCATTTTATCTGGAGGACCAGCCCTTGGAAAGCGGCATCATGCCTGAAGAGTTGCTTAGTCAGAGAAGGAGAAGATCTCACAGAGATGGATTGACAGGGTGACTGCCCTAGTGGATTTAGGCAGAGCAGAGATTGCAAACATGGTGCAGAGTTGTACAAGGTTTTCATCTGTTAGACAAAAGGTCATTATGAGTTGTAATCCACTTGTTGACACCCAAGAACAATGACAAAGGAATGGGTATAGAGAGAATTATCCTTGCAGGGTTAGCACCAGGCCTGCTTTATACCTGCAAACATTCTGGGTTAATTCCTTTAGGATAGTTGTGGGATAAAGCCCCAGTATTTTGATATTTGTAATATGTGTAGTGGTAAGTAAGGGAGCTCAAGTAAATGGTGAGAAACTATGCTGCAATCCTAAAAGCACATGGTTCGAGGCCACCAGATACTTTGTGGGAGAAATATAGTCAGTCTACTCCTCCCATGTGATTAACTGCCTCTGAAAACCCACCAGAGGGTCAGTTATGGGTTGGTTCAGACTCTACAATATACAACAACATGTTGTTGATGATTGCTGTTGAGTGGAGCACAATTCACAGTGACCCTATGAACAAAAGACCTGCCGTCTTTCTATAACTATTGTCATTTCTCAAAGTTCATAGAATTTCCAGAGGCATGTTGTTTAGGAAGTGGATGCTACTCCTGCTTCCCAACCTGTCTTACACTGTCCACCAGTGGGTAACCATTATGGCATTTGGCACTTCAGTGGCACAAGATTCAGCATCACAGCCCCTCCAGGTTACCTCAGTACAGCAAATTGACAGATTAGTGCTGCACCACTTGAAGAATGTTCCTCTAAATTATAATTCTACTAAACCTGCGGGTTACAGGCCCCAGGGCCCAACCAACTTTTAAATACAAAGGCCCTCCAGGAGGTGGTGTTGACTCTAAACAAGAGGCTTAAATAAAAAAGAACCAAACATTCCACATGACCTGTCAGCCAAAACAAGAGAGCCCACCTTTCAGAGTAGGACTGCTTCCCCCAGTCTGTCTTTCATCTGCTGATGTTGCTGTTAAGTGCCCTTGAGTATGACTCATTGTGACCCTATGAACAAAAGACCTGAACCCTGTTCTATAATTATCATAGTTTCTCTAGGTTCAATGAACACAACAACAAAGTGGTAAGTAAATTAGAAGGAAGGAATGCTTGAGTGGTGCAAACAGTTACATACTTGGTTATTAATTGAAAGGTTGGTGGTTCAAATCCAAACAAAGGTACCTTAGGAGACAAACTTCGTGATCTCCTTCCTTAAGGTCACATCCTTGGAAACATACAGCGTGGTTCTACTCCACACACGTGGGGTCTCCACAAGTTGGAATTGACTTACTGGCTTCTGGTATGAGAGGTAAGAGCAGGAGAAACCTGGCCTATCTGCCTAGGTCAAACAAATTACAACATTTCTTTGTATACCTCTCTTCCAATTTTCTTTCTTTCTCATGTAGGATTATGAGTCATACACATTGGCAATTATTTTAAAAAAGTATCCTCCTCAAAGATTTATGTGTTAGAAATTGCACAGCTAGCTATAAGACAGAAACTTGACCTTGTGTTCAGTTTTATGCTTTCTAAAACAGCTTTGCAAGATTTTGTTAGGGATGCTCCAGGGACCCATCCAGTGTAAAATGAGTTTCTTTGGGCCACTTACTCTGTGGCTTCAAGGAAATTTGAAAATAGTAGCTCCATATGAGTGGACTTTTGTGCTAACGAGCCCTCCTCTCGTTGACTACACATGGATGTATTTTTAGCACCAGAACAAATATGTCACTATTCTCTGTAGAGAAGATTATATCTTTAGAAAAGACCGTAATTATTACTTTAAACTAAAGGCAGAAAATATTTCCCCAACTAGTCAGTAAGCAGAACACCTGTCACCCAACTGTTTGCTCTGTTTGCATAACTTAAAGAACTATTGGCCGTACATTACTTAAAAATTTAAGGATTTGGGCACCACCCAATGCAGAACAGATTAATTTCATGGTTTCTGTATGCATTTGCACAAATTAAAATAGGAGTCATTTGAGTTTTTGAACCTTTTCTTCAATTAGTTCTGTATGGAGGGATGGCCAGTCAGCAATTCCTCAGTTTCTTCTTGATGTTGTAACTACAACATATAGACGTTGAATCTTTTTATGTTGTGTACGCAACGATGAGGGAGCTCTGGTGCACTAGTGGTAAGAAGCTGCACTGCAACCCCAAAGGCATGTGGTTTGAATCCACTAGATGCTCTTCAGGAGAAGGATGGGCAGTCTTCCACATGATTCCCTGCCTGGAAAAACCACTGGAGAGGGTCAGCTTTGGGTCCGTTCTGACTTGATGGCACACAACAACAGCTGCAATACTTGGATTAGGGATATCTGGGCGACACAATGGTTATGTATTCATCTGAATGATGAGTGGTTTGAACCCATTCAGAGGTGCTTTGGAAGAAAGGCTTGGCTATCGACTTCTGGAAGACTGAAGCCACAGAAACCCTGGGGAGCTTGGTCCTCCTATGCAACACAAGGCTTTGTGAGTTGTAATGGGCTCCATGACAATTAAGGTTTCAAGATGCTCTAAGACTGGGACAATTACAACAGACTTTCAAGGAATATTCAACCTGAATCCTTCTGATCATATGGAGATTTTTGAAAGTATTTCTTTGAGTTTGTTTAATTTGTTTTATTTGTTTGTGTATAAAGGATGCTCATCTAGATGAGAACATAATTATGATAAAAACAAAAGTGGGGAATATGGGAAGCCAATACCAAATATTTGTAATAAACTGAATGCTATTTAAAAAAAAAAATTAAAAAACTCCCAAACCAAAAAACCCCCCCAGAGAGCCATAAGACAGGAGGCCAGCAGTTTCATAGACTGGACTGAAGAGCCTAGGGGGGGGGGAAGAAAAACAAGGAACTCATGCAATGTTATTCAAAATGGGTGACCCTGGAGGACATTATGCTGAGTGAAGTATATAAATCACAAAAGGACAAATATTGCATGTTGCCACTATTATAAAACAGGTTTGACCTTGGGGTTGGGGAGGGACTGAGAAAGATGGGTTCAATAATGTATACTGCATTGAAACAAATGAGGGAGAAAACTGTTTAAAAGGAATATGTAATTAGGTATTTTTGTCATGACAGGAGTCCAGAATGAAGGCTGCATAGTGGAGTGGACCTGGGGTGAGGGATTGTGTAACAATGAAATAATTTTACTTTTCCAAGAGGGTAATGTACTACGGGGAAGGGTTAGGAGGGGAGAAAAGTGCAACAATGAATGAATGGAAATCCAAAGTCTCTGTAAATTTTTACTGAAATTAATAATAAATTTAAATAAAACAAAAAAAGAAAAAAGATATGTATTGATTGATAGTAATTAATGATATAAAACTTATGCTTATATGTGAATGATTGTATAAACTACCATGTACATGGATGAAATACAAGTGCATGAATGTGTATATGCAAATGAATAAAAAGAAGAGAAGAAAAAAAATACACAAATAAAAATAAAAAAGATGTGCTAAGACAAGCCCCTGAGTTACAAGTTAACCATGCTTTATTAGTTTTCCCAGTGACGACTATCAGTATGGATAGCAGCAGTCAAGATATCAAATGACATAGTGCAATGGCCAAATCTGCTGCCAAAAGCCTCTTTAAAGTCCTGAAGAGCAAGAATATCACCTTGAGAACTAAGGTGTGTCTGACTCTACCCATGTGTCATATGCTATATGTTGGATAATGACTAAAGAAGGCTAAAACATTGATGTCTTTGAATTATGGGCTAGTGCAGGATATTGAATATGAAATGGGCTGCCAGAAGAATTAAAAAAAAATCTGTGAAGTAGTGAAGTCAGAATGCTGCTTAGAAGCAAGAATGGTGAGACTCTATCTCATGTATATTGGAAAAGTTGTCTACAAGGGCCAGACTTTGAAGAAAAGCATCATGGTTGGTAAAGTAATTGTTTTTTATCAAGTGCTGTAAAATTGAGTATGACTGGCAGCAACCGTATGAAGCATAGATTTGAACCATGTCGTATCCTGTGCCATCCTTATCATCTTTATTCCTTGGAAAAGGACATCATGTTTGGACAGGTGGAAGGTCAGCAAAAGAGAGGAAGACCTTGATGAGGAAGTGCTGACCCAGTGGTTGCAGCAAGGGGATCAAGTAAGTGAGGATGCCAAGGATGGTAACATCAGCCAAAGAGAGGCAGAGCGTTACTGGGGTGGGTTGACATAGTGACTGAAGCCATAGGTTTAAGCACATCAGAGAGTAGGAAGCTAGCACCAGACCAGGCAGTGTTCTGATCTGTGGTACATATGGAGACTGTGAGTCCAAACTGATTCAATGGTTCAAAACAACAGCAGTGACAAGTCTACAGAATCAGAAAAGAGTAACTGATATTTCTGTAAACAATGCTTTCCCTGAACACCCATGTTTATTATGGCTTTGTTTACAATAGCAAAGAGTTGGAAACAGCCTAAGTGCCTATCAACAAATGAATGGATAGAGAAGCTGTGGTATATTCACACAGTGGAATACTATGCTGCATTGAAAAATAAGGAACCCATGCAATATTATTCAAAATGAGTGAGCCTGGAGGACATTATGCTGAGTGAAATATCTCAGCCACAAAAGGACAAATACTGCATCGTGCATGATAACAAATACTGTTATCAAACGTGACTGACATTGGTGTTCGGGGGAGACTGAGAAAGATGGGTTCAATAATGTATACTGCATTGAAACAGATGAGAGAGAGAACTGTTTAAAATTAATGTGTGACTAGGTATTATTGTCATGACAGGAGTCCAGAACGAAGGCTGCATAGTGAAGTGGACTTGGGGGGAGGGATTTTTCTTTTACTTTTCAAAGAGAAGAGTGAACTGAGGGGGAGGGGTGGGCAAGGAGAAAAGTGCAACAATGAATGAAAGGAAATCCAGTCTGTAAATTTTCATTAAAATTATTATTAATAATAATAAAAGACAATAAAGATAAAATGTAAAAGAATATGATCCAATTACTTTCAGTGTAACATTAAAGTTTAGAGTTGGGGGGAAAAAAACCCAATGCTTTCCCAAACCTTATCTCACTTAGATCTATCACACAGTAGAAAATCTCCAACAGTTTTAGAAACCCAAGCAAGATGAATGTGAGTCAGAGGAATTCAGTCTTGATACACTTGGTTTGGGGATTTTTTATATGAGTACTGACTATGTCTCAGAAACTGTCCTGTAGTATTTTCACGAAAGAAGCTCAACACACAAAGAAGCTAAAAAAATTTACATGGATTTAGTTAATAATTACGAAGCATATATTCATGTGGTCTTTCCATCAGGACTTTAGAAAAATAGATTTTGCTTGTACTCAAGCTCCAGCATGTCAAGCCTTGTGTGACCTCCTTTATTCCCAGTAGAGGTAAACACTGTCCTATTTTGACATCCTACTATGGGAATATAAGGAGTGCTGGTGGTGCAGTGGTTAAGCACTCAGCTGTGCTAAGGAAGGTCAGCTCTTCCGAAGAAAAAAAGATGAAGCAGTGTACTTTTCCTAAAGAGTCTAAAAAACTCATGCCGCCGAGTGGACTCATAGCTGATGCTCTAGCAAGATTTCCGCGGCTGGAAGTCACACAGAAGGAGATTGTCTATCTTTTGGAGCTGCGGGTGGATTCAAACCACCAGACAGGCACTGTCTTTGTGTTAGCAGGGTAGCTCCATTGGGACTATGTCATCGGGACGTTCAGTCTTTAAAACCCTCTGAGACATTTCTACTCCACCCTGTGCATCTGATGCTATGCCTCAGAATCAATTCTAGCAGTGGCTTTGGTTTTGGTGTGTCATTATGTTATCCAAGTATTTATTATAGCATTCATTTCTCTAGCTTTTTAAAATTATTTTAGTGTCTAATGATGCATGCCTAAAATAGACCTTAATTTGGTGGTTTTGGAACCTTACAGAAATAGGGTAATTCTGTTCAGTCTGGCTTATTTTGATCAACTGTGTATTCTGTAGAAAATTTTATTTGGAAAAATTGAAGCTTTGCAAAAATGCAATATAAAATAGCACAAAGTACTCCCATTTGCCTTTTTTTGCAGATTTATCTTTTGCTAACAATTGTAGGCATTTGCTTTTTTGTTTGTGATCACCATATATGTCTGTCCATATCTACATGGCTTTCTTATCAACATGATTGTCATATACACAAGACTTCTGCATAAATAGAATTTTTCCCCCAAGTCATTTCAAGGTGCTACATCCATCATGGTCTTTTATGTATAGGTACACTAGTCTTTATTTCCTAAAAATAAGGATTCCGTTAGGTGTTGTTGAGTTGAATGCTGCTAATGACATCTTTATGAACAACAGACAACAACAACATCAGTGAACATATCCTGTGCCATTCTCACTATCTCCACTGTCTACAAGACCATTCTTGCAGTTGCTATGCCAGTCTATCTCATTGAAGGTCTTTTTCTTTTTTGCCTATTATTATCAGGTGCTGTGGAGTATGACTCATAGCAACCCTATAAACAGTAGATCTGAACCCTGTCCTATCCTGTGCCAACCTCACAATCTCTGACACACTCTAGCCCATTGCTGCCGTCACTGTGTCAGTCCACCTGGTTGAACGTCTTCCTCTCCTACACTTTCCCTCCACCTTTCCAAGCATGATGTTCCTCGCACAGACTAAGCTCTCCTAGCAACATGCTCAAAGTATTTGAGGTGAAGCTTCGTCATCCTTGCTTTCAAGGAGCAGTCTGGTTTCTACTCTCTGTTTTTTCCAGCACGATGTCTTTTTCTAAAGACTTGTGTCTCCTGACAAAGTTTCACAATTCTTGCCTTTATGGAGCTATCATGCAATAAGAGGAACTTTTGTTGTGTGGGGTTTTTTTTTCTTTGTTTTGTTTTTGGTTTGTTGTTGTGTGTTGTTGATTTCAATTCACAGAAACCCCAAAGGACAGAATAGGGTGGCCTCATCGAGTCTCCGAGGCTGTAAATGTTACAGAAGCCGGTTGCCTTACCTCTCTCCCACGGAGTGACTAGTGAGTTTGAACCACCAACCTTTAGGTTAGCAGTTGATCACTTAACCACTGTGCCACAGGATCCTTTAGCCTTGAATCAGATGTATTTCCTTAGCATTTTTTAATGTTCCCCCCACCTCTCATTAACAGAATAGTTCATATTTTGTTTCTGAAACCACGTTTTCTAAGACTTATTTGTGTTCTATTGTCTTTCATTTTTGTGGCTAAACATCGCTGCATCTTTTTCAACATGGATACAAAGGCAGCAGTTAATCATAATTTTTCTGTTTCTGCTAGTAGATAATTTATATTTCAGGGGAAAGTGAATGAAGCAATTATAAGATAGAATTATTGCATTTTGATAAAAGCTTAGTAAGTCCTACCACCCAGATTCACCTGGTAGAAGTTACCTGATGCAAAAAAGATGACTGGGAAGTACGACACAGCCTTTTCAAAATTAGGATTGCAAATGCAAACCCACAAAATGATAGTAATCACAGCCCTAAAGCTTCATCTTTAAATATCTGTTCTGAGAAGAAGCAAAATTATCAGTCACTGAAGCCATTAAACTAGGACCAGGGATATATTAGTATGTACAGTTAATTGGAAAATGACTAGTGCCGGATAAACCTCAAAAACTCTAATATTCAAGGACGCTTATGTGAGACTTTAAAAAAGACTTTTAATCAAATGGACTCAAATCCTTTTGGTTAAACCCTTTTCCTCAATTACTAGTTTTCTTTCTACTCAAACCAACCAGAATTCATGTGTTATTTGCCTTGCCTCCATCAAGATAGTCTTTCTCATGTCTAAGAGTGATCGTCTTTGTTGATGCTTCTCTTTGAAGCTGGTACAGGGTTGCATCACATGACGACTTTTACAATAATAACCCTACATTTGAGCCAAAAGAATTCCAAGAACTAAGTTTGTTCCAGGAAGTGGTTTTAGCCTTCATTCTTCCATGTACAACTTCTGTATTTATCTTGTAACTTGCCATTTTCAAGAAGTGGATGCTTGTACATTTAATATGCATATTTCCACTGGCCTGCTGCCTTATCCTTCTTCCAAATTAATTTTCTTATTCAGAGATAATAGGTCCCACTTTCTATAGCTCTGAGTTAGAATTGACTTAATGATGACTAACACTACCACTGCAAGACTAGATTTATCTTATAAAGAAATGAATTCTTAGTCATTTAAAAAAATGTGACATTGTACTAGATAATTCTGATCAATTCTTCTAATAAAACTGTTCATAAAGACAGAATTAGAAACTGTTTCAGCTAAAGTATTTTTATTTAATTATACATTATCATTTTTGGTAACTTTTAAAGATTTTAAATTGATGAAAAGAAATTATAATAATAATTGTGTATATATACATATATACAAAACCTCTAATGGAGATTAAAAATCTTGAAGAGAACAGACAAGCAGAAGGGATTCCAGTGTCCACAGATGATTCATATTGAATAGAAAAAGATGTAAGTTCAAACAGTGCAGCTTGACAAAGGTATTAGATTTCAAGAAAGCAAATTTTGAAGAACTAAGGAATCCAGTGAACAAGGTGCAATAAGAGGAAGTATAAAATTCACAAGCATGAAAGCTGCTGAAGAATCTCTTAAGACACCATAATTAAAGCACAAAGAACCGCAGACCTGAAAAAGAATGTGAGACTTAAAAAGAGAAAGAGAGAATATATATGCCTAACACAACACACAAGAACACAAGGGAATCTGTGTAAAGCTCTGAGAAAGAAAAAACCCCAAGCATCACAAAGGGATTTGCCCTCTGTTTTTTAAATGAAAATGATAGAAAACATGGAGAGGTTTGCCTAGAGAAGCATAGACTACAGAGAATTAGCTAAAGACATGGACAGAAACATTCCAGATTAGTTATTTTTAGCAATTGGTGGTAGAGGGGGTGGGAAAGTGAATTCTCTCTAGAATGAAAAAGGAATGAAAACAAACAAAAGGACATGCTTGAAAGAATAAAAATCCGAAATGGCTGAAAAGTTGCTTGTAAATGATCAGTTTATAAAGGCCAGAATGCATGAACGATTGGAGTCAATGAAGTTATAGTTTAATAAATCATAGGCTTCCTGGATTTGGTTAGATGGATGAATCAGGCACTTAAGGAGAGAGGTGAACAATGTGGAGAAACGTTCGTTCAAGAATACTGAGAGTCAGAGAAAAATGATTCGGGCCTAAAGATCTAAGAGCAGAAGTAGGAAATGCATTTTCTCTTGAAATTGTACAAAATGAATATGAATGTTCTTAAGAATATGTAAGTAAACAGGAAGGAGGCATTTCAGTGGAATGTTGAAATTCCCCCACCCCCTTTTTTATAAGCTTACCTCATTCAATATATGTTGGATCCTTATATCCAGTTCCTGAATGGTGCAAACAGTTAAATATTCATAGTTTAAACCTGTTGTTGTTGTTGTTAGGTGCCGTCGAGTCATAGACGACTCATAGTGACCCTATGAATGAAAGACCTGACACTGTTCATAGAGTTCCCAGAGGCAAGCCGTTTCGGAAGTGGACGCCACTCCTGCTTCCAAGCTTGTTTTAATCAGGGAGCTCCACCAAACACTGTCCACGATGGGTAACCATTATCACATTAGACACATCAGTGTCACAGTGTTTAGCATCACAGCAACCACGAGTTACCTCTGTACAGCAATGCACAGAACAAGGCTATACCACCTAGAAGAATGTTTGAAAGAAAAACCATTTGAACCAGGCCTGAGGGCCGCAGATTAAAACCACTCACATGTTTAAACCTACTCAGAATTGTCTCTGAAGACACATTTGAGGACAAAATGGGATAGGTGATAATTGTTGTTATGTGTCCTCAAGTCAATCATGACCCACAGAGAGCCTGTGAGCACCAGGTCAGAGCCGTGTTTTATCCTTGCTTGCCACCTTCACCGTCTCTGACACACTGAAGTCTATTGTGACAATAACTGTCAAGCCACCTTGTTGAGGATTTTCCTCTCTCTCTTTAATCCTCCAGCTTTCCCAGCATGGTGTCTTTTCCCAATCTGCTGAGAAATCAGAGATGAATCTATTTCATTCTCCATTGTAGACAGTTGACTCTGCTTTTCTTTTGCTGCTTTTAGTATTCTATCCTTATGGTGTATTTTGGAGAATTTGACTCTGGTATGACTTGATGTTTTTCTCTTGAGGTTCAGTCCGTTTGGAGTTCATTGAGTTTCCTGAGTGTGGATTTCCTTATTTTTCATGATACCTGGGAAATTTTCTTCTAGTACCTCTTCCACAATTTTCTCAGTGTTTTCCTCTCTCCTACTTGTTCTGGGATTCTGATCACATATATGTTGTTCTGTTTGATGTTATGCCATATGATTCTACTGTTTTCTTCATTTTACTTCCATCTTCTCTTTGTGTTTTCTTCTGGCAAGTTTTAATTGAGGTTATTGTCTTCTACCTCACTGACTCTCTGTTCCATTTCTTCTGTTCTGCTTTTTTGTCCCTTCACCATATTGGAAAATTTTGCCATTCTAGTCTTGATATTCTAGATTACATTTCTGTTATTTCCAGTACTATATTGGTTGTTGTACCCTCTCTTATGCCTTATGATGATTTTTAAGATTCTCGTACCTCTTTATTTATGATTTCAATTATTTCTTCCATCTTTTGTAACTTTTCAGTAATTGTCCATGCCCATATATTTCTTCTGGCTCCCTGTCTCCAGGTTATTCATTGAATTTGCTTTGTTAGGAGAATCCTTGACTTATTTTCTCATGTTTGGAACTGCCTGCTTCTTTCTTGATATTTTGTGAAGTTCTTCTTGGTCTAGATAAGGCAGTTTCTATTGTGTCTGCATAGGTTGTTGATAATTCCTTATCTTTATGATGCTATTGATAAATTGCAGACTTTAAATGTTGCACCCAATTGAATTTACCAGTGACAGTCTTCCCTGCTGGTTGTCTATGGGCAAACCTGATCCCTATTTCATATGGCAAGCTTTGTCTGATTGTCCTTTGAGCTGCAAAGAGCTGGAGTCTTTCCCTTTGTCAGCAGTGGTGGCCCATTTCTCTGTCTTGTCCTGTAGCTTGATATAGGTTTCCCCTAGGGGTAGGCGAAGTCCTAAGAGTGCTTCCCAGGATTTATTACTCAGGGAAATGGCCCAGTAAGGTGACAAATCCCACCAGTGAAGCCCCATAATCTCAGTGGTTGTTAAAGACTATGTAGGGAAGATATTTCCCCTCTGAGCAGAAAGAGGCTCAGGGAAGTGAACACTTCTCAACAATTCTAGCTATTTGCTAATTGAGAGAGAGAATTTTGCTGGCATGAATCTGCTTCCTTTCTCTGTGCCACTGTAGCCAGAGGAAGACATATGGCTCATGCTTGGCCAATGACTGTCTTCCTCTGGTAATTTTTACTATGAAGGAGGCATCTTAAAGTGTAGGGAAGCTTAGTAGTTGCTATCATGCCAGTAGAGTTCTCTGATTGCCTAATGCTAAGAAGCTGTGCTGCAATGAGGTTAGAACCCACCAGTTGCTTCATGGTAGAAGGATGGTCCATATTCTCTCATGTGATTGATTGCCTCTGAAAACCCACTGGAGGGCTAGCTATCATTCAGTTCTAACTTGATGGCAAACAGCAACATCAATAAGAATTTATATAGACCAGATAGTTCTTGTTGGAAGACTTTGGTAGTGTTTTAAACTGCCAAATTTTAGATTTTCTTTGGTTTCCATTCTTTCTGAGTAAAGTCTTCTAGCCTTCAAAAATTTTAGATTATTAATGTCCTTTCAGGGATATTTATTTTTGCTAAAGCAGAAAGAGTTTGTTAATACTCCAAGTCTAAGAAAAAGAAATTCAACAAATACATATGATTTTAACTTATTTTTATTTTCCATTACTTTGTTCTTTTCAATAAACACTAGCATCTATGGTTTTCCGATGTCATTAGCAAAGAAACAGCTATGATGAAATGAGTCAAGCTGTGTATACAGTGAAGGGTTCTTGGATGACAAGACCAACCAATTCTTGTTTTGGGCTGTTAGTCCATTATTTTAAAATAAAATTTCTTTCATATCTTTTTCTAGGAATCAGGGATTTAATAATGACTTTATCTTGCTTTAACATTGTTTTCTGAGGCATAGATAATAATTATTAGAAGTTTTTTCTTCTTGAGAGGTAATTACTGGGATATTTTTGATGACAACACCATTATTTGTTTTTCAAGGACTGCTTCCAGAGCAATAATTCCAGGTGGGGTTTGTTGACCAGAGAAAATAGATTCAGATAGCCAGAAGACAGATCAGTATATACTGAAGTAGGTAAGCCAAGGAATTATATGGTCAAGTTCAACAGTTTGTGATGGGGCAACGAAATAGAAATACCATAAAAACTCAACAGCTGTCAAGTTGACTCCAACTCACAATGAGACAGAGTAGAAGTACCCATTAGAATTTACAATGCTGTAGTTTTTTGTGCAAGAAGACCATTTCATCTCTGTCCCTTCCAGAAGCTGACGGATTTGAACCACTGACATTTTGGTTAGCAACTTAGTGCTTAAGTACTATGCCAGGACATCCTAGCAGTGATAATACCTATTATTTATTGAGGATGGCCATAAATCTCTTTACTTGAGGTATCATGTTTTAACCTCATAAAAATTATTTCCCCCTGTTTTACGGATGAGAAAACTGAGGCAACGACATGTTAGGCTACTAGTCCTAGGTCTGAGAGTTTGCAAGCAGCAGTCTGGATCTTAATCTAGTACTTGGCTTTTAAGCTCCTACTCTTAGCCATCTGCTCTGAAAAAGAACATCTCTTAACTGTGGAAAAAGCACATGCATTGATTTAAAAAATTGAGACATCTTCCCATCTTGGAATTTTAGTTTATTTCTGAAGCAAGCTATAATACAGTGAGGAAATGGGATGAACTGACACTTGGAGAAAGATTAGTCATTTTCCAGAACATATTTTTCTGCACCATGGTATTCTAGATTTTCAGGTATTACAAGCTGTTCATGATGTAAAATGTGCTGCTTTTAAGTGATTGTGTCTTAATTGTGTGTACTGATTTTCTCCTGAGCAAATATAAAGGAAGCTCAAATGTGACAATGGCTGGGAAATAAATTGGGTAAATAAAGTATATGACACCCAGAAAATAAGGGTAGGAGATGTGCTGGGAACTGTCATTGTTCTCTTGTGTAGACTGACACATATGAGTCCTGTCTGTATTTAGCAGGAAGAGACCAACCAAAGAGCAAGAAATCAAACAATGTGTTGCAATGGGAAAATGTGCTACCAGGACATAAAGGTTGTATAGAGGAAGGATATTAGGCTGAGGACCAAGACATTTAGACTGAAAATTGATATAAAGCAATGGTATTAGTTTAAAGATTAACTTATGCCTGATGCAAGTCATGCTATTTGCAATTGTTTCCTATGCATCTGAAATGTGGACAAAAAAAATAAGGAAGACCAAAGAATTGATGTCTTTGAGTTGTGTTGATGAAGAATGTTGAATACTACACAGACAGTTAACATGTTGCTAGGAGTGGGTATTCTTTGGAGAGGGATATGATTCTGGAGAGGGACATGATACTGGGAAGGGTGGAGGGTCGATGAAGGAGAGGAAGACCCTCAACCAGGTAGATGACATGGTGACTGCTGCAATGGGCTCTTGTATGTCAGGAAGTGTGAGGATGGCACAGCATAAAGCCTAAAGGTTGAGATCTTTTGTTCATAGTGTCGCTATGAGTCGTACTCAACTCGATGACACCTAACAGCAACAACTAGCCCAAGATGTATGCAGTTACAGATAACTAGTTCCTGAAGAGGGAACCAAGTTATTTTGCCATTGACTCTGTTAACCTCTCACGCTGTGACTGTTCTCTCAATTTCCAGATTCTCTCAACAGAGGTCAATACTGTAACAGATGGACTGTGTAATGTTTGTTTCACTTCTTTCATTGTGTCCCAAATTTTCTTCTGTGACTAGTGCATATTTGTGTATCTTAGATTCTTAAATGAGAGATGATTATAGCAGAAGAGAAGGTCAGAGCACTTACTTCAAAGTTGGAGTAGGGTAGCCATAATCTGCACTAAGAATTAAGGTTGCCTCAGATCACATATGTGGCCTACAAATAGGGAAGAATGTAGTTCCTTCCACTTTTTTTTTCCACTCTCCTGGACCAGATCTATCATGCTGCATCTATTTTCCATCTATCTGTTTATGTCTCTAGATATATAGATATAAATGATATATAAATGAAGTTGATCGCTACTACTGAGTAGGGATCAATTTCAAATGCAACTTTTCAAATGCTAGCTCGTTTAACAGACAAGGGAAATACGTTCCTCTAACTATTTGTATGAAGATCCAGACCTAGGACCTAAATTTATTCCGTTTTGTTGAAAACATGGTATCTCTCTCTCTCCCTCCCTCCTTCCCACCCACCCCCATAACACACACCCCCCTTCCGTAATACAAATTAAGATCACAATGCAAAACTACTAGAATGCCTAAGATGGACCCCCTCCCCCCGCAGACATTATCAAGAATGATTATGTGTATGGATCACTTAGAACTCTCAAAACTGTTAGTGAGACTGGAAATTGGTAAAATAATATGAGAAAACCTTGCTAGACATATTCTAGCTAAATCAATAAAAACCTCAAACTCACTGGGTTCGAGTCAGAGATAACTCATGCCTGAACATCCTGTAAGTTTTCAAAGGCTGTGATTGCAAGGAAGTGGTCCATCTTTCTCCCGGGCAACCGCTGGTGCATTTGACCTGTCAGACGGGTGTCACCATGGGATCAGCAGTACAAGTCCCTAGGGTCTAGGCTACCAGAGCTCCATTACAGTTAGAGACTTACATCCCAGATACTGTACTCTTAGATACAGCAACCTAACAGCAATGTACATGCACATCTATAAGCCCCAATTCCCTACCATTGGCTCAATCCTGACTCATGACAGAGTAGAGCCACTTCATAGGGTTTCAAAAGCTATAAATCTTTCTGGAAGCCAACTGCCTGGTCTTTCTCCTGAGGAGCAGCTGGAGGGTTCACACTGGCAGCAAAATCCCTTAACCACAGCTATGCATGTATAAGACACAGGCCAAAGTCTTGAAAGAAGCCCTATTCACAATAGCCCCAAACTAGAAACAATTCAAATGTCTATCTAGAGTGGAATGAACAAATGAAAGATTGAACTGTGGTATTAGAGAAGAATGCTGCTGAATAACCCATGGGCTGCCAAAAGAACAAGCAGATATGTCTTGGCGAAGGTGCAGCCAGAATGCTTTTTGGAGGCAAAGATAATGAACATACTTTAGGCACGTTGGTAGGAGCGGCCATTCCTTGGAGAGGGACATTATGCTTGGGAAGGTAGATGAACAACGAAGGAGAAGACCCTCAACCAAGTGGGTTGACACAGTAACTGCAGCAATGGACCTGAGTGTGTCAGAGATTGTGAGCATTGCACAAGAAATGACAGGATTCAGATCTGTTTTTCATAGTGTTGCTATGAACTGTACTTGACTTGACAGCAACTAACAACATCATACAATGGCATAATTTACACTGATGAAAATAAATGAATGCAACAACCTGGATGAATTTTAGTATGTTGAGTGAAAGAAGCCAGACACACATAGAAAGTATATGAGATTGATAAACAAGTATAAAAGATTGATAAATAAGAACATAGAGAGTATACAAGAAAATTGACAAAAAATAGTGTTAAATGGAAGATGCTAGGGAGAATTATGAGTAAACTAACTCTGGAACATAAGAACAAATAGTGTATAAGACCATTGTTGTAAAAACAGATGGGTAACTAGTGAGATGTGTATGGATGTACAAAGAGGGAGAGGGGGCAGGAGGGCTGAGGTTGAGGAGGTGGAGAAATCACCAGGTTGAAGGGTTTGGTGGGTGGAGAGAGGGAGTGGGGAAAAGATGAACATAAAACATTATTAAAAAATAACTCATATTAAAAATTTAGGCTAAAACTTACCCTAGGGATGGATGTTAGTGGATAGAAGGCCAGGGACTTGTGGGGTATTGGTGTTGTTCTGTTTCTTTATCTGTTTGCTGGGTACTTAGATGTTCCCATTGTTGTTGTTACATGCTGTTGAATCACCTGCGACAGCCCTAAACGCTGCTCTATCCTGTGCCAATCTCACTGTCTCTGACACACCCACCCGATTACCCCGTCACTGAATCAATCCACCTCGTAGAGGGCGTTCCCCTCCTGCGCTGTCCCTCCACCCTACCCAGCATGATGTCCCTCTCCAAGGACCCGTCCCTCCTTACAATATGTCCAAAGTATGTCAGACGAAGCCCCAGAATCCTTGCCTCCAAGGAGCAGATGTGCCTACTTTGTGAAAATTCATTGAGTTATCAATTAATTCTTTAATGACCCTTAAGATATCCACACTTTCCTGTATTACACTATATTTAAATAAACTGCACGAAAAGTAGTTAATGCAACTCCTAACATTAGGTCAACATGGTAATGACTATGTGTTGCGGTGTCGGTCACACTGTATCAATTCTGACTTAGAGTAACCCATACCACTGAGTCGACCTGTCCCGTAGGTCTTACCAGGCCATGATCTTTGTGGAATAATTGGCAGGTCTTTCTCCCACGGAGCTGATACCTGGTGACTGTGATCCACCTACCGATCTTCTCGTTAGCAGCCAAGTATTTAGTCATGGAGCCACTAGGGCTTCAAGAAAATGGCTGTAATTTCATTGAAGAGTAATGATGTCAGTTTAAGTACTAAGATGCATCTTAATTCAGACCATGGTCTTTTGAATCACTCATTATGCATCTGAAAGCTGCACAATGAATAGGGATGACGGAAGAATTGATGCCTTTGAGCTGTGGTGTTGGAGAAGAGCACAGAGCATCCCACAGATGGCCAAAGAACAAACAAATGTCTTGGGGATGGTACAGCCAGAGTGCTCTTTGGAGGCTTCGCCTCACATACTTTGGGCATGTTGCTAGGAGGGGCTATTCCTTGGAGAGGGACATGATCCTGGGGAGGGGGAGGGTCAGTGGAGGAGAGGAAGATTCTTAACCAGGTGGATTGATGTGACTGCTGCAATGGGACCTTATGAGGAAGTGTGAGGATGGCACAGGATAGAACAGGGTTCAGATCTTTTGTTCATAGGGTGGCTATGAATCACCTAATAACAACCATAATAATAGAGACAAACAAGTGTGAATGGACGATGATAGATGTGACCATGGTTACCAAGGAATTGAGGAATACCAGGGCTAGAGAAGCTGAGGCAAGGACTTTTCCCCACATGGACACACAGAGAGAGACCCTTCCCCAAGAGCTCATGTCTTGAATTTGGATTATCAACCTCCTAAAGGGTGAGGAAACTATTCTGTTCACTAAAGTCGCTTGTGGTGGTTTTATTACAGCAGAACTAAGAATTCAAGACTCTTGTTTAGACGACAATTTTTTTTTTTCTTGTCTTGTTTTGTATTGTTTGTAAGATCTGCTTTCAGTGAGTCCCAGGAGGCCATCCCGGAGTGTCCATGAGAGTTACCAGATGGTGTGTGACATTCCAGTGACCACAGAGGCACTGCTCTAGTGAGAGAGGTGGTGAGTGGGGGGGGAGGGGGTGGAGCAACTCAGCCCGCTAAGAAGTGGAACTGTGCCTGGACTCCAAACACCTTTGAGAAGTGGCCAGGGCCACGGAGTCTGGAGCGCGTGCCAGTATATCAGCTGAACTGCCAAGGGGCTAGTCACACGTCAGCAGTCAAAACTCCAGGAATGCCTCACATCAGCCATTCCACATCTCTCTTCTGGGGAGACTTAGGGACAAGAATTAAAATCTGTAAGGCTAGATACTATCCCTAAAAGAAGTCTGAAGTATTATCTAAAGAGAGTATGTTGTGGTTGTTGTTATGTGCCATCGAGTCGTTTGAGATTCATAGCGACCCTATGTACAACAGCCCTAAACCACGCTCTATCCTGTGCCAAACATACTGCCTCTGACACACCCATCCCAATTACCCTAGTCACTGAATCAATCCACCTCATAGAGTGCCTTCCCCTCCTGCGCCGTCCCTTCACCCTCCCAAGCATGATGTCCCTCTCCAAAGACCTGTCTCTCCTTACAACATGTCCAAAGTATGTCAGATGAAGCCCCAGAATCCTTGCCTCCAAGGAGTAGCCTGGTTTAACCCTCTCCAGGATGAATCTTTGTTTTCTTGGCAGTCCATGGTACATTCAATACTCTTCCCCGGCACCACAGCCCAAAGGCATCAATTCTCCTTCTATCCTCCTTGGTCATTGTCCAACTCTCTGATGCATAACAATTGATTGCAAATAAAGAGAGTATATAAATGAAATAATAAGACTATTTGTATGGGATTGAGAAAATATCTCGTTGAAAACTGGATCTTTAGCGAGGACCTTGCCCACCTTCGTAAGAGTGGACAGTCATCTAGCTTTTTGTCTCTATATGAAGTGTGGAGTGTTTCAGTGGTTTATTCGTGATCTCAAGGTAATTATGGGCAAAGCTGGAACCAGAGCCTGGAACTCCATGCCCATTTAACTTCTCCATGTCCTGTGAGCTTTGAGGCCACGGGCTTAGTTATGATTTCTCCTGGCATCCTGTGCTAGTATGTGAAGTATGTTAGCCATGCATATGAAATAAAGTAGCCACTAGAATCTGTTGACAATTTGTACCCAAAATAGCCTTGTGCGGGAAGAGGGATGCTGTGAAAAGTCCTCGGTCCTGTGAGGAATGTTTCCCTGTAAACGCTTTGGAAAATAATCCTGGTTAAGGAAAAAAAAATATCCAATTCAGTCATCACCATTCCAATTTGGAGAATTCATTAACTATTAATATTTTTACAGGGTATAAATTAAGATGCATATAACAACAGTAATTATTTTCCCACACTATTGAATGAGAAATGAACAGAATCTAGGGTTACAAATAACAAAGCAATATGATGTAAATGTTCTCTTCCCACCCCAAGAAAACAAACATGAGAAAAGCAAAGAGCACTGTCTTTAGAAATTTATTCTGTTCATCCATCTATCAGTAAGTCTCCGTCCACATAGATAGACGAAGAGTGAGCATAATTCCTAAGAGAAAAGTTAGGAGGATGGTAGGGAGTTGGGAAAATGGAGTAAAGAGGGAGCAAATGTGTGAAAAATGAGTAGCCAGTTAAGACAAAGGAAATAATTCACATTGTGTGAAGGCGCTTTGACGTGTTCATGAAATGGGGCTTCTCTGGCCTACTCGTAGCCCCTGTTCTCAGAAGCCGGGATTACAGAATGATTTACATCAGGGAGTAATCACATCTAGCAGCAGGCCCTCCACAAGGTTCTGTGCCTCTGAACAGGCCTGTCCAGGTCATGTCCGTGATAGCCGCTAATACTTCTTCTCTTCTGTGCTGTCACACTTTCAGTCACTGCAGGTGCTTCCTTACTCGGCCATTACAGCAGCTGCTGGTGCTTCTGAAGCTTAATGAGTGATATTGATAAGTTGGGTCTTCATGGCCTATGAAGACCTAGTCACAGTAAATGAGCCCTCCTAAAGGAAGCATCAAGAAGACAAGTCATGTAAGCTACAGCAGTTTCCTTGGCAATGAATGGGAAGGACAGAACGGGACAGGAAGGGGAAACCTTCTTGCCACCTTCCTCCTATGGAGGAGTGATCAGCCTGCCTGGAGAAGCTAAGGAAGCCTGCCTTCCCCCAAAGCCTGTTTAATGCAGGGGGGAAAATGCGGCGGCTCTAAGCAGAGGAGCACTATAACATGCTCTGCTGTGTCTTACTTACCTTTCTAGAAAAGGTCTATGCAAATGCAAGTGAGTATGCCTTCAATACGGATTGCACTTCAACATTAAGAAAACAAAACTCCTCACCACCAGACTGATAGACAGCGTCATGATGGACAGAGAAAGAACTGAGACTGTCAATGGCTTCGTCTTACATGGATCCCCAATCAATACACTTGGTACCAGCAGTCAGGAGATCAGATGATGTATAGTACTAGGCAAGTCTGCAGTCAGGGACCTCTCCAAATGATTGAGGAGTGATGAAGTCACCTTGAGGACCAAGGTGCACCTGATTCAGACATTGCCCATTTCATTTCAATCTTGATTGCATCTGAGAGCTGGACAATGAAGGATGACAGAAGAAGAATTGATGTCTTTGAATGGTTGTTTTAAAGAAGATTACTGAATATTCCATGACTACCAAAAGAACAAGCAGGGATGTCTGGGAGAAGGTGCAGGCAGAGTGCTCCTTGGAAGCAAAGATGATGAAGCCTCGTCTCACATATTTTCAGCAAGTTGCTAGGAGAGGTATTTCTTGGAGAGGGACATCATGCTTATGAAGGCAGGGGGGCAGTGAATGAGAGGAAGACCCTTGACAGGTGACTGTGGCAATGGGCTTGAGTGTGTCAGAGATTGTGAAGATAGCACGGAATAGGACAGTGTTCAGATAATTTGTTCATAAAGTTGCTATGAGTCATACTTGCAAAAAACGACAGTGACAATATACATTATACAGTATACATTTCTCTTAGTCTAGTCCTTTTCTTCTCCACAGAAATGGGGGGAAACACATACTATGCACATCTCTCTTTCTCTCTGTGCTTTTAAAATATATGATTTTTAGAACTCCTGCTTTCAAATACAATTTTTAGAATATATAATTTTTCCATGTCTCTATCTATCTATCTATCTATCTATCTATCTATCTATCTATCTATCTATCTATCTATCTATCTATCTTTTATCTGGTGCCTTATTTCCCTTCTCCAACCTTGGGAGCTTATTCCAACATAATTTTTACAATTCATTACTGGTTCCTATTGTACATAGGGTCACTATGAGTCACAGATGTCTTGATGGTACATAACAACAACACCATTACTGGTTCCAACTCCATGGTACATAACAACAAATTGTGTGTTTGTGTGTGTGAGTGTGGTCATTTTAGGGAAGTCTGCTGTCAATGTTAATCTGAAGACTAAGGTACGCCTGATCCAGGCCATAGTCTTCTCAATTGCTTACTATGCATTTGAAAGCTGGACAAATACTAAGGATGGCAGAAGAGTAATTAATGCCTTTGTGTTGTGGTTCTGGAGAAGCTTATTGAACCTACCATGGATTGTCAAGAGAAAAACAAGTCTGTCCTGGAGAGGGTGAAACCAGGTTCTACTTGGAGGGAAGGATTTTAAAACTCTGTCTCACATACTTTGGGTGTGTTGTCAAGAGGGCCCAGTCGTTGTGGCATCATCCTTGGAAGGGTAAAGAGTAAGAAGAGGAGAGGAAGAAGCCAGTGAGGGTGGCTTAGGATAGGGGAGGGGGTCATAGTCAACTCAATGACACAGAACAACAAACAATGTGTGTGTGTGTGTGTGTGTGTGTGTGTGTGTGTGTGTGTGAAGTTTTCAGATTAGTTATCTAGTCTCTTTGTCGTTTTGTGGGTGCTTGCATGTTGCTGTAAGTCTGAAAGCTGTACCACTAGGACCTCTAATATCAGTGAAACCACTAACGGTGGCTAGATTTCAGTAGGGCTTCCATACCAGGAAGAATATGGAGCCTTACTTCAAAAAACATTGTGGACCGAAAACCTCTGACAAGCTGTGGAACCCTGTCTGATATCATCATGCTGGAAGATGAGCCCCTCCGGTTGAAAGGCCGTCAAAACATGACTTAGGGAGAGCTGCCTTCTTAAAGGAGCGTCAAGAATAAAGCTTTTGAGCGTTCGCATTTGCTGTTGGGATCTGACTCTAAAATGAGAACAGCTGCAAACATCCATCAATAATGGGAAGATGGAATGGATGATGTATGAATTAAAGGGAATTGGAAGTTGTCACGTACTTTGGACATATTATCAGGAGGGATCAGTCCACGGAGAGAGACATCATGCTTGGTGAGGCAGAGAATCGCAAAAAGGGAAGCTCGTTAATGAGATGAGTTGGCACGGTGGCTGAAATAATCAGATCAGATTTAGTGAGAATTCTGAGGATGCTGCAGGCAGAGCAATGCTTCATTCTGTCGTACGTAAGGCCGCTATGGGTCAGATCCGACTCGACGGCACCTAACAACCATAATGAGAAGGTTTTAGGACTAGTGACTTTTTAAAATGCATTTAAATTTGCATTGAAATTTTACCTGGTCTCTGCTAGTTTTCGAAAATGAAATGTCCACGGGCTTCTCCAACCAATTTCAAGTTTAGTTTGTTCTTACCTGAGAATGTTCTGGAGACAAACAGCTGTAGAGATGCAGAAAGAAAATGCACTTCTTTGGGAAATGCGACTTCCCTGTGGTAAGGAGAAGGTGCTTCCCTTCTTGTGTAAGAAAAATACCCACGGCCCTGGGGAGAAATGACTGAGAATGAAAGGTTAACACGCTGATTTCTGAAGAGAGTTGGGGAAAGGTTCTCTGAACTGGAGAGGATTTTCACAGTATGTTCTCAAGGAAGACTTGCTCAGACATCCATCATGTGTAAGAGGGGCAGCACCCTTATTCAGGGTGAAAGGCAATTCTGTCCTCATTAAAGTTTACATTCTGGGAAAATATAGCTAGTTTATGGTGAGTAAATTTATATTTCTTCCCCTCTCCCCATCAGAAGTAGTATAAAAATTATCATATGCTTTGATTTTCACTTTGTAATAACATTTCTAACCCATTGAGACTACAAAAAAATTTTAAAAACATGGAATTATCTATGAATAATGGAAGTATTAAGCTTTTATAATCTCCCTGGTTTAAACACAATTTTCTGTCCTTTATGACAGAGAGGGATAGCGTCAGATGCTGAACTGAAAACCCAGTTACCCACGCTACTGAGACATCCAAGGGCTGTGGAAGCACCGCTGTCCCAATCAATCCACATCTACGTCCAGGTTTGATCATCTGTCTATGTACAGTTGTAGCCATTTTTCAATGATCTTCACCTGTGTTTTGCTCGCATGCTGTAGTAATGATATTGTTTGATCATGTCCACATTCTGTGGGGTCATCATGCTTAAGAAAGGGCTTGCTATGGATCATAGTCGATTCAATGGCCCCAAACAACCATAACAGAAACCTTGTAAGCAGGTGGCTTTAACAGTGTATTTTCTCACTGGTTAGGGGGCTTGAGTTGGAATTCAAACTACTGGCTGTAGGTAAAGGCTTTCTCTTTCTGTTGTATTTGGGAGAAAGATCCGTTCAGATTTCCTGAGCTTTGTGTTTGTTGGTGATCTTCATGTGCCATCTATCTTCACTAGATGATCCTGTCTTACTTCTTT
>NW_006399837.1:4427553-4445399 GCF_000299155.1 Elephantulus edwardii | reverse complement strand
GTAGGTGGCTGGCTGTTGTTCTTCCCGGGTCTCTTCCGGGTCCCTCTCGCGGCGTTCCCTCCTCTGGCGGCGGCGTTCCCCGTCTGGCGATGGCGTTCCCCGGTCTGGCGGGAGGCGGCGTGCGTGTCCCCCCGCTGAGGGCGGCGTGCGTTCCCCCCGGCTGGCGGCGGCATGCGTTCCGGGCGGCGTCCAAACCACTCCTTTTAAATGTCAAAATAATTGGCTTCTCCTTGCCAAAACTCAGTTGACAGTAGGTGGACGAGCTAATTTCGTGTTCTCAATTATTTTCCATTCATGTATGTATCTTTTACTATACAAGCACCATGCTGTCTTGACTACCACAGTTTGGTAGTAGGGTTTGAGATCAGGGAGTGTGATACTACCTACTTTGTTTCTCTTTTTCAGTATTGTTTTTATTATCTGAGGTTGCTTTCCATTCTAGATAATGTTGGAAATTTCCTTTTCCATCTCACTGAAGACATGGAACTGGTCTCTGTCCTGGGATTGCATTGAGCTTGTAGATTGCTTTTGGTATAGTCGTCATTTTCATGATGTTGAGTTTCCCTATCCATGAACATGGCATATTTTTCCATTTCTCCAGATTTCTTTTTGTTTGTTGTAGTAATATTTTGTAATTTTCTGTGTATAGATTTTTTTATATCTCTAATTAGAGTCCCTTTAACAAATGCTGTTGGCAAAATTGGAAACCATCTGCAGAAAACTTAAGGAAAAAAAAAAGAAGAAGAAGATTAAAAGAAGAAAGAAAAGAAAACTTAAGAAAGAGCCAACCTCACACCTTATACAAAAAACCAACTCAAGGTGGATCAGGGACTGAGAAGTAAAACCAAAGACTATAAAAATTCGTCAGAGAAAAGCAAGGAAGAACTCTAAAAATCCTAGTCCAGCATAAATAGTTTTCCAAGTATAATGAAAAACCTACAACCAAGAGAGAATAAAATAGACAAATTTTCTAGGAATCAAATCCCTATGCTGTTGTTGTTAAGTGCTATCAAGTTGTGACTCATAGCAATCCTATGTACAACAACCTGAATCCTGCTCTGTCCTGAGCCAGTCTCATTGACTCCAACACACCCACTTCCATTGCACCAGTTAGTGTATTCTGGGGTCTTCCTTCCCCAAGCTGTCCTTCTGAGTATGATGTCATTCTCCAAGGACTGGTCCCTCCTGGCCACATGGCCAAAGTATGTGAGATGGAGCTTCAAAATCCAGCCTCCAAGGAGAAATGGAGTTTCAGTTTCTCCAAGATAGACCTATTTGTTCTCTTGGCAGCCCATGGTAGGTTCAAGACTCATCTCCAGCACCACAACTCAGAGGCATCAATTTTCCTTCTGTCAGCCTTGGTTATTGTCCAGCTCTCTGATGCACAGCAAGTAATTATGAAGACTATGGCCCGGATCAGGCGCACCTTTATCTCTCTGCACATCAGAAAACTTTCCCAATAGGATAAGAAGGAAACTGGGAAAAAGACTTGGAAAAAGCATTTGGCAATGACATATCTGATAAAGGACTTATACCTAAAACTTATAAAATACTGCAGCACCTCAACAAGGAGAAGGTAAACAATCCAATCAAAATGGGCACAAGATAGACACTTCAGCAAAGAAGACATTCAGATGACTAACAAACCCATGAAGAAATGGTCAAAATCTCTTGCTATAAAAAAGATGCAAATCAAAACAAGTATAATATCTCACTCCAGCAACAATAACAAAGTCCAACAGGGCAGAAAACGGATGCTGGTGAGGTTGTGGAAAGATTGGAACTTTTATTCACTGCTGGTGGGACTGTAAAATGGCATAACCACTATGGGAGGCAGTCTGGCACTTTCTCAGAAAGTTGGAAACAGAAATACCATTTGACCCAGCAATTTCACTACTGCGAATATACTCTAAAGAAACCATAGCCACAACCCAAACAGATGTATGTACACCCATGTTTACTGCTGCATTATTCACAATAGCAAAGAGATGGAAACAACCCAAGTGCTAATCAATAAATGAATGGATAGAAAAACTATGGTAAATCCACAGAATGGAATACTATGCAGCACTGAAAAACAACAAACTCTTAAAACATCACACGAGATGGAAGAGTTTTAAGGGCATTATGCCAAATGAACTATCAGTCAGAAAAAGGATAAATACTGAATACTCCTGGTTTTATAAAATTGGACAGAGATGGGGGCAGTTGGAGAGGAAAACAGGAAAGAGTGGATAGATAATGAATACTGCATTAGAATAGAGGAGGAATGGGGAGCTCTGGTGGCCTAGTGGCAAGAAGCTGCACTGCAATCCCAGAGGCACACAGTTCAAATCCACCAGATGCTCTGCTGGAAAAGGAGGGACAATCTCCTCCTGTACCAGTCAGATTTGATTTGACAGTACATGCACAAAAAATAATAAAATAAAAATGAAAAAAAAATTTTTAAAAGAATAGATGAGGGGAAGAACTATTTGAAAGGGATACATGATTATGCATTGTATATATGAGGATAGTCTGGAACAGGGAGTGCATCGTGGGGTGGGATGAGGGAGGGCGAGGGAAGGGGAGCTGAGAAAATGTGCAACAGTGAATAAATAAGAGAAAAAATAAGACGTATCAAGAAAGAGGAAGGAGTGGAGAAGAGGTGGCAGCGAAGGAGAAAAAGAAAACATTATCTATACTACACTAAAAAAAGGAGGCTTGTGCTCTTAATTTTCAGGGAGGCTTCTAGGACATGCCTAGAAGTGCTGCCTAAAATTGACACTGCTCCTGTTACTTATAAATTAATCTTAATTTCATGTCATTTCTAGAATAAACCATATAAATGTAAGTAACCCCCCCACACACCATAAACTACGTTGTTGTTGTTGTTATGTGCCGCCTAGTCACCTGTGACCCATAACGACCCTGTGTACAGGCAGTTCTGAAGCCTGCCCTGTCCTGAGCGAGTCTCACTAATTCTGACACATCAACTCCCATTGCCCCAGTCACTGTATCTATTCGTCTCATACAGGGTTTTCCTCTCCTGCTCTGTCTGTCCACCCTTCCGAGCGTGATATCCTTCTCCAAAAACTGGTCTCTCCTGGCCACAAACCCAAAGTGTGGGAGACAGAGCTTCAAAATCCTAGTCTCCAAGGAGAAACTTGTTTTCATCCTCTCCAAGACAGATTTATGTGTTTTCTCGGTGGTCTACAGTATGTTCAAGAGTCTTTTTCATCACCATAATTCAAAGGCATCGGTTTTTCTTCTGTCATCCTTAGTCCTTGTCCAGCTCTATGAAGCATAACAAGTAATTATGAAAACCAGGGCCTGGATTAGGTGCACCTTAATCTCTATACTGACATTAACAATATACTACACTAAGCAAGAAAAAAAAAAGATTGGCTTAAGACACATCGGAACAACTTCATTAAAATAGCAGAAAACTGTGTTTCAAGGTTGGAATATAGTCATATGTCGTTGTTAGGTGCTGTTGGGTGGAGCATGACTCGTGACCTGTGAACAACAGATCTGGACCTTGTCCTGCCTGCGCCATCCTTATCATCTCTGCCATATTTGAGCCCATTGCTGCAGTCACTGTGTCAGTGCATCTCACTGAGGAGCAGTATGGGAGTTAGAATTTACAACACACAGTTTTTTGAGGGACCCAATTCAATCCATAACAGCTTGGGTGGATTAGCTCTAAGTCATCTTTGCTGATAGACCTGTTCTGCCCTTCAGCAAGATAGGGTGATATTTCTCCTGTTGCTTATAGATTTGCTATGAGGCATTGTTGACTTGTAATTCCTAAGAACAATTATATAGACTTAAGGAGTCCTGAAAGAATAATGTTATATGTGTTAGGATACTAGTAAAAGTTTGGTGTTTTGAATCTCTGAGGAAGAAAGTGAATCTCTTCCTATGAAGAGTTACAAGGTAGTGGAAGTTCATTGTGAATCAGAATGACTTGGCGGCATTGAATTTGATTTGTTTTAGTGTCAGAATCCTCAGCAGCACCAAACCTCATCGCCTTGGAAGCAAGGCCTGACAGTCTTTGTGTGAAAGTTCACAGCCATTGAAAGTCCCGTGAAGTGCAGTTCTATCCTGACACACACGAGGGTGTCTGAGTTCTACCCATGCTCACTTAGGGTCCAAGCCTGTTCATGGTTTTCTGCTGAATTCTCTATGTCTTAGGAGATGAGTCTTAGTTTTTTCCTTTTTCCTCAAACTGAAGAAATGCTTGTTTGTGATTCCAGTGAGACTGAGTTGTAGACCTATTATTTGTTGCCATTTGCTTCAGAGACCATGTTGTTACAGCCAATCCATTGGTTCCAGGCCATATCACAAGACCACAATATATAGTTTTATGGCCCTCAGGTCATCTTTTTCTCCTTTGGAGTAATAGCCTTAGAACGCCGCACCCCCCCCCCCCCAACCAACCAAAATAACGAAACTCTCTTACCACATCTAAGGTGGAATTAATCAAAGCATTTTTTTTCTTCATCCAGTGCAACTGACCAAGTTTCCACAAGTCTATTTTATCCCTGTGACTTTAAGGGCACATATTAGGAACTAGTCATATTCACAAGGGTGGGAGATTAGATGGGTGTGTGGGAGGGGCTACTATTGGGATGAAAAGGAGAGTGGTGAAGGAGGTGGGTCACTGAATGCCTTAAACCTCTGTGTTTCTCTTAGACCATTTGTTGGGACAGTAGCTACTGTTACAGCTCCTACAGACAGTAGCTATAAATTTATGTAACCATGAGTACTCCTTTACTACTGCCATTTAAAAATGCAAGAGCCATCTTTATTTAATAGAGGGCAAATAATTTCATGCAGCCCAGTTGGGGATCTTTATTTGTGGCTGGTATATCTCAGTGCTTCATGACGAAGTAAGATGGAACCTTTTCTTCAATGTGGTTTAACTGGATCCTCCAAAATGACCACTGTGCAGTCATCTCTGATGGATTAAGCAAGCTGAAAACAGGATAGTTGCAGTGAGGGGTGCCTACTAGCTCATTCTGTTGGAAAGAAAATGTCTATTGTGGAGCGGAGGGGGAAACACACACAACCAAAACAGTTCTAATTAATTCTGCATTGCTGAATTGTTTTTCTTCTTTTTAAATTTGACTAACAGAATCTTGGAAGAAGGAACAGACCTTTTTAATTATCCAGCGCAGTGCTTTCATTTTCCAGAAATGGGAACTGGATTCCAAAGAGATTAAATGAATTGTTTAAGGTTACTCAGCTTGTAATAAAATTAGGACTAGAACTTGAGTCTCTTAATTTTTAGCCTGATGCTATTTCTGGTTGCCATATACTCTTCAATTTCATCCCAGGCTAACAAAAGACAATCAGTATTCCAGAAGAGATAAGAATTGTTACAATTTTCACTACACCGTAGAACCATCTGGGAAGTTTTAAGGGGGGGAGGAAATACAGATGCCTGGGTCCTGCACTTACTGATTCTTATTCTAAATTAATCTGGGTGAAGCTTAAACAGGAATAACATTTTTTAACAACAGCTCTCATGTACTGATAATTTACATTATGGAATAGGAAGATGATAATTTGAAGCCTATTGTTTTTACAGATTAGGCAATTCTAAAATTCTGAGTATATCTCTTTGAAACTTTGGAATACCTGCGAACAAATCACAGGCATTCATCGTTAAAGTTAGCACCACTTATTTTACTTTTTCTTTAACATTTTAAAGAAATCTATTTACTAGTCATCAAAGTTTATGAGTAGTTGCCAGGGACAAGAGGCAGGAAGAGAAGGAAAAATTATTGTTTATGGAACACTGAAGTTTTGTTTATAGTGATAGAAAATTCACATTAACTTAGGTTAAGAGTTTCAGAGTATATTAACATAATCCATGTAAATGAGTTATACAAAGATTAATGAATTATAAAAAAGATTAATTTGGCAGGTGTTTTATACACACACCACACAAATACACATTTATATTGTTCTTATTTGTTACCATTTAGTTGGAACAGACCCATGGCTGACCTCTAGTAGCCAACGTCTTTGGGTTGGCAGTGCAATGCCTGACTACTGTTGTTAGATACTATCAACTTCAGTATGACTCCTAGCGACTCTGTGTACAAGAGATCTGAATCCTGTTCTATCCTGCACCATCGTCACACTTCCTGACACACAAGAGCCTAATGCAGCAGTCACCATGTAAATCTACCTGGTTGAGGGTCTTCCTGTCCTTCACTGACCCTCCACCCTTCCCAGCATCATGTCCTTCTCCAAGGACTACCCCCTCCTGCAACATGTCCAAAGTATGTGAGGTAAAACCTCATCATTCTTGCCTCCAAACAGCACTCTGGCTGCACCTTTTCAAGACAGATCTATTCATTCTGTTGGCCATCCATGGGATGCTCTTCTCCAATACCAAAGCTCAAAGGCATCAATTCTTTTTCTGTCATCCTTATTTTTTTAATTATTATTAAATTTTATTAGTTTTAATGAACATTTACAGAGATTTTGGGTTTTCATTCATTCATTGTTGCACTGTTTTCTCTGCCCTCCTCCCCAGTTCGTTCTTCTTCTCCCCCCCCAAATGTCTGTTTTAATTGTCCAATTGCCACAGTGCTTGTCAAAGCCAGTTCTGATTAATCTCCTTTGTCAGTGTGTCTTTGCCATTCCCTATCACTCCTCCCTGAGAGAGACTTCACCCTGATTCATAAGAAAAAGGGGATGGCGTATTCTCTTAGCTACTTCCTGTTGAAAAGGGATGCTGTGGGTTTCAGGGTGAAGATCTTCTCTCACTACTCTAGAGAGCCCCTTTGGCAGTAGGAAACACATAGACTATTATGGAGATTGATTTTGGAATTTAGATTCACTGTTATCAATTGTGCTTAGTCGTACATGTTCATATCCTTGAAAATGTATCATGGAAGTGTTGCAGCCTAGAAGACACAAATTTAACTAACAAGTTAAAAGTACATGAGTCAAAAATTAAAAAGCAATAATATTCCGAGTAGAGGTTCTAATAGTGGCACAAATCAAGTTACAGAGGGAAGGTCGTTCTTACAATAAAAGGCCTATTGACTAGCACTTTGTCTATTATAGTGTAGAGGTTAGGAACCACAAGATGTAGAGGCTCAGCTATGTCATTTATGGTTCTTAAGTCCTGGAGCAAATTACATCTACCACTGGGTTGTTTTACAACTCGGAAGTTCGCATGCAAGGTAGAGGTGAAGTAAGGAACTGCTTATGAGGTTTTCCATCCATTCCAACAACTAAGAAATAGAAGAGTTGGGACCTCAGAAGGCTTTTAGGACCAATTAGTAGGCTCTGTGTCCAGGAGAAAATGAATATATTTACCAGTAATGTTAATGCTCACTCACAGCTCTTCTGGGAGGATCTAAATCATTGAAGCGTCCTCCTTTGTTTCCAGCTGGGAGCTGGGGCCTGTCAGTCCTGTCTGCCACGAGGACCTGATATGGGCCACGTTGGCCAATCTGTCATCCTTATTCATGGTCCAGCTCTCAGATGCATAGGAAGTTATCGGAAAGACTATGGCCTGGATCAGATGCACTTTAGTCCTCAAGTTGACATCATTACTCCCCAATAATTTGGAGAGGTCCTTATGCAGGCACCTCCTAGAACTTGATTTCTTGTTTTGGAGGTTTGGAGAGTCATGGCTTCATGAGATATCCCAGTCAATTGGCCTCATACCTCATTTAATGCTTCTGTTCTGCTCCCTAGTGCCTGGGATTCTAAAAGCATAATCTCTTTCCCCTTCGCCCTCCAGTATTCTGGAAAAGAAAGGAATAACAATTTACAAGGCCATGTGTTTCTACCACTCAACATTGACACTTGTTAACATTTAATTGAGGGCTTTTGCTATCACTAATAACTGAAATAACATTCTTCAAAGTTCAGTGTAAATTCTGGGACTCTCGTTTTGTTTCTAGGTTTTCTTTTGTTATGATTAAGGTTAAAGAGCAGGTGATCTAATCCTTTCCTTGCTCCTTGCTCCTTCCTCCTTCTAAGAATCCAGAGGAAGAGGCTGTTCCCAGTAAGGAAATTGCCCACTAAGTTACCAAGAGGGCTTGGAGATCCTCTTTGTTAAAGTGTTGTGTGAGAGAGTGCATCGGCTGGGTCTAGATGGTAAGGCTGGGAATGAAGCCCTGTTTTGTTCTGAGAAAAGTGTCCTGGTGACAAGTTTAGGAGGTCAGTTTTCATACTCACAAAACAACTTGGGAATCATAGGCCACAGGCATGTATGGAAGGAATGCAAAAATCCAATAGCCGAAGATATGCAGAGCTATTATTTTTCTTGGCTGAAACGAATAATTTTCTCCTTTCCCCCCATAAATTAGGGCTTTAAAATGTTGTTGCTACTGCTTATTTCTCTTGGCATGTTACATATCTGAGTTCCTGTGCTCCGCAGACCTTCATGGGCTCCTTCTCTTGACTAAATCATCTAGGCTTGTGTAGCAGCTTAACACGCCTTTGGTCATTTTAGCCCCTCTGTCCATAAGGTTCTGTTGACCATGTGACTGTGTTTTTAGCAGATACGTTTTCCTTCTTTGGTCTCTGGAATTAAAAGGGTCTCACATTCTCATTGCCAAGTGGATGATGCCTTTGCAGTATCTACTCTTCTATTAGCCCCAGTGCCTGGCCTCCTCTTCTGATTTCACACTCTGTTTATTTACAGTCAAGCCATGACTCAGTCAAAAGGGCTTATCCCCTTAGTGCACACTGTGTGGTGTATGATCCAAATGACATCATGTGTTGGGGATTTTTATTTCCTTTTAAGAGAGAAAGGTGAAGAATCTTTAATATATTTCTATTATTCCCTTAGTTTTCCTTCCTTCCTTCCTTCCTTCCTTCCTTCCTTCCTTCCTTCCTTCCTTCCTTCCTTCCTTCCTTCCTTCCTTCCTTCCTTCCTTCTCCTTTAGTTTTAATTCCAAATACGCTATCTTTTTGTCTTTTTTTTTTAAATCTTGTATTTCATCATTACACTCCATACCACTCCAGATGGCCTTGGACTAAAGCTGATGATTTCCTCCTTCTACATTCTCCCGTGTATCATCTGGTACACACTCTATTATTATCACAGAACAACACTAATTAATTACATAAAATACAATGCCAATGATTGCTTGTATAAAACATAATGTACCCAAATGAAACACAATGTAAATGAAAGATTGTATAAGCCACAATATACGTATGCATAAAACACAATGTATCTGTATTCAAACCTATAAAAATATTAGAAGAAAAACCAAGTTCTGTCCATGAGTACAGACATGTAAGAACCTGCCAACTCTCACAGCAAGCACGTGTTTTTAAAACATTATTTTCAAAGAAACTGAAACAGGAGTAAAAAGGAGACCATGGGTGTACAGTAGCCTGAAATCTCACATCCACTCATGGTGAGAAGTAATGATTTTTAAAACACAGCAGTTCTTTGCCATTCTATTCTGAAAAGTGATTGGCTTCCCCTGCCTCCCCTTTTCAATTTCAAGAGTAGAATTTGTTTCTCTTGGTCTGTCATTTGAATATTGAGACCTTGTAAACCTGCTGGGGAGGGGGAAACCCCATGATCACAAACAGGAGTGAGCTCTTCTCCCCAGTGGCTGAGAAGCATTTACTACTTGGGGGGTTCAGAGAGGCTGGGGACACCTCCTGTGTTGCCCCTTCTTCCTGTCTCCACCTGGAAGCCAGCTGATGGAATCAGGTCACAGCTCCTTGGGTCTCTCCATGGGTTCCTGAAGTGCCTCCCAGAAGCATATCAATGACTACTATATTGGGTTTGCACTTTTAGATGAAATTGGGCTGCATATGTCATCTGCTTCATCAGAGGGACAGGGTAGATGGGGGAGATCACCCCTTATGTTCCATCGTATTTAGAATTCCAACTTTTATAATAGCTTACAAATGGCCTAGCGTCATTACTGCTGTTTTTCTTTTAAAAAGTTCCATTGCATACCAATGAGCTGTTGAATGCTCACAGAAGCTACGTTTCCATGCGCCCTGAAGTTTGCCATATGCATAATTCCTGTTTCACACAAGCACTAAGTCTGCAGAATTCAGAGTTGCCACAAATATCCTGGTGCAGAATTAGGTCCCATGTTCAAGTATGTGAGTAAAGAATTTGGCTTATGCATATACAGTTAGAAAATATTTTCCCATACTCTTCTTTTCTCTAAGGTATTGAATGGTCCAATACCTGTTCTCATGTTGCAAACATCTCAGCCCTCCCCTGAATGTTTTGATTGCCTCTTATGTTGGCTGGAATTGCACAAGACTATGCTCCAAATGATATCTTTTTCACTTGCTTCATAGAATTCCATATTAAAAAAAACAAACACAACACAACTCCTCCGCTTTGTACGCCTTGCCCTTCTCTACATGGCTTCTATTTTTCCTTTGCTTCTTCCTCTGTTTTCCTTCTACCATTTCATCCAACATGTTTCAAATTTGTGTAGCTGTTTATATTTGAGACAATCATACTTGAAACCAAGAACCCTTACTTTATTTAAAAAATATTTGTATTGATTCAATTCCTAATTTGGGGACCTGGCACATCAAACTCAATAGAAAGAATGCAAGAGCTGGGACGATGGAAAAAACCCATGATGTAATCGGCAGGGTTGATGTGTTGATTCCACCTGGTGGGATTAGGATCTTAATCTTCTAAATGTAACAGTAACAGACATAGAAGAGTGGGGGGGGGGGGAGTTATCAGTCGACACTAGGAATTGTTTTTTCTTTTTTTCTGTTCACATGAATGAAATCTGTAGAAGATGAGTGATCTTCTTGTTCATTAGATTTTATTCAGTGATTAAATGTGCACTTAGAAACCCCCCTGTACTTAGGTACTTGAGATGTGACAGTTCTTTGTGTGTGAATATGTGTTTGTTTTAAAGTATCCTCTTTGCTTTACTACCCATCTGACAGCTTGCCATCCTATAGGTGTGTGTTTATTGCTGTGGGTCTGAAAACGAGTCCACTGGCCTCTCACATGGCAGCAAGGCCACCTGTGGTGGTGAGGTGGCAGCAGAACTTCTGCACTAAGGTAGACAGGATACGGGGTGATCTCGTGATCTACTTTCCAGGATTGTTGCTCTTGGCTGCCATTGAGTTGACCATGACTTATACCGACACTATGAACACAGATCAAAACCTTGCCCTGTTGCCAATTCTCATGACCTCTATACTCAACACAAGTTCATTTTTATAGTTGCTGAGCCAATCCACTTTGTTGAGTGTCTTCCTCTTTTTTTTTCTTTCTGTTTTTCCCTACATGATGTCTTTTTCTAAAGACTGCCTCTTCCTGACAACATGACCAGAGTTGATGAGCTACAGTTTCACTATCTTTGCCTCTAACCAGCACCTTGGTTGCACGTCCTCTAAGGCAGATTTGTTCCATGATATTTTCAATACTCTTCACCAAAACCCAGATTAGGGGAAGAAAACCTTATGGAACTCAACCAAGCAGTTTCCTTCTTTCTTACATTGTACATGTCATCAGTGTGAATCAGTCGCTGAAGAGCAACATCTTGGTTGGTAAAGTAGAGAGGAAACAACGATGAGGGAGGAGCCTAGTGAGACGGATCGGTTTAAGAGCCACAGTCATGAACTCTGATAGGCCGGTAGTCCTGATGCTGCTGGAGGGCTGGACAACGTTTCATTCTGTCATACATAGGGCACATTGAGTCAAAGTCGGTTTGATGGCAACCATCCTTGGTGGCATAGTGGTAAGAAGCTGCACTGCAATGCCAAAGGCACATGGTTCAAATCTACCAATTGGTCTGCGGGAGAAGGATGGACAGTCTCCTACCCTGTGATAACTGCCTCAGAAAACCTGGTGGAGGGTCAATTAGACGGCAAAGATCAACATCCATCCATTCATCAGTATACTTAGAGAGCTCTCTGTTGGTGTAATTAACTTAAAAGTTAACCAGGAAATCAGAAGACCTAGGGTATTTTGGGGTTTTGGTGGGTTTTTTTTTTTTAAACACATATATCAACAATCTGTGTTACGTGGATGACACAACCCTACTTGCTGAAACTGAGGAGGACTTGAAGCACTTGCTGCAGAAGGTCAAGGACTGCAGCCTTCAATATGGATTGAAGCTCAGTATCAAGAACACAAAGATTCTCACCACTGGGCCAATTGGCAGAATCATTATGGATGGTGAAGAGATTGAGATAGTTAACAGTTTTAGTTTACTTGGTTCCACAGTCAACACTCTTGGTAACAGCAGCCAGGAAATCAGGAGACAAATTGCATTGGGAAAGTCAACTGTGAGGGACCTCTCAAGAGTACTGAAGAGCAGCGACGTCAGGCTGGGGATTAAGGTGCGCCTGATCCAGGCTATAGTCTTCACAATTATGTGCTATGCATTGAAGAGTTGGACAGTGAATAGGGATGACAGAAAGAGAATTGATGCCTTTGAGATGTGGTGCTGGAAAAGAGTGTTGACTATACCATGGACTGCTAGGAGAACAAACAGGTTTGTCCGAGAGAAGGTGAAGCCAGAATGCTCCTTGGGAGTCAAGGATTCTGAAGCTTCGTCTGACATACTTTGGGCATGTTGCAAGGAGAGACTGGTCCTTGGAGAGGGACACCATGTTTGGCAGAGTGGAGGGACGGCGCAGGAGAGGAAGACCCTCGGTGAGATGGATTGATTCTGTGAGTGGAGTGGTGGGAATGAGTGTGTGAGACGGTGAGGTTGGCCCAGGATAGAGCAGCGTTTAGGGCTCTTGCACATAGGGTCGCTATGAGTCGCAAGTGACTCAACGGCACACAACAACAACAACATATAAAGGAAATGCATTTATTCTGGTGTTAGCCTGTTATTTGTTTGTCTATTTCAGCCCTTTATCCATTTATTTGGTATTTTAATGCTGTGATAAGTACAAGAATATAAAGATAAAACCATTTAATGAGAGAGGCAGGGCGATTAAGTGTCCTCCTGGAGGCAGGTGGAACCTCACACCTGTTGCATTTTATCCAGGTGAAGGAGCATCTCTCTCTGTCAAGAAAGGCAATAATTTTAGATGTAAGCTTTCTAGAGTCTATGACATTTGCTAATACTTTTAAAAAAGCAGATATGAAATTAAAAGACCTAGATTTTAAGTTGCACAACTTGTCAAGCACAGAAGAAAGAATTTCCTGTTAGGGAGAGAGATGTTCATAAAGCTTCGCTTCATTTCACTGATAAGGCGGAATCAGGCACCAAGTTCCTCTGGTGCATTTTGAGTTCCCAGCACAAATACAGCTTCCCAACACTGCTCTCACCTTAGATGTTTGATAATCCCTCAGAAATGTTATTATGGGAGCGGCATCCACTTCCGAAACGGCTTGCCTCCGGAAACTTTATGTATGAACAGTGCTCAGGCTGTTTGTTCATAGGGTCACTATGAGTCATCTACGACTTGATGGCACCAAACAACAACAACAACAACAAAGGTTTTCAACTTAGCTATTAACTTATCTGTCCAAATTAGCTCATCCTCCATTCTTTCCCTGCTCAGGCATAGCTCTTTTAATTTTTGGTTTTCTATTTCTACACTAGCTTGGATGCCAGTCTCAGGATCTGATTACTTAGCTTCATGGTAAGAAATTCCATCTCTTCCCTTTAGAGGAGCTTATATCTGTTCAGGATCAGTTTGTCTGAGTGTCTGCTACTCCACCTGATTTGAATTCAATCAAGTCTATAACTGCATAGAATTTTATCTCTGCTTTTTGCTGGTCTTGAGTTTCCTCAAACTAGATCTGAGACAAAGACTTAGGTATAAAATTTTATCAGGGAGATGATTTCAGGGAGCATAGGAAGCATGTTGGGAAGTAAGACCAGGAAGAGAGGAAAATTAAAATAGAGAACATTAATGATTGGCATCACTGTTCCAGAAAACACAGTTGGACACCCTGGAGAGTGCAGGAGACAGGAGACAACAATTTCGGACTATTCAACCACCGTGGGGAGAGATGGAGTTAATTAGTCAATGGTTGTTTCTGCCCCACTCATTGTTCAGCTTTGTACTAGGTTATTGTTATTGTTAGGTGCTGTTGAGTTGAGTACAACTCTTAGTGACCTTATGAACAAAAGATCTGAGCCCTGTCCTATCCTGTGTCATCCTCACAATCTCTAACACACACAAGCCCATTGCTGTAGCCACTGTGTCTGCCTGGTTGAGAATCTTCCTCTCCTTGTCTGTCCCTCCACCTTTCTTTTTTCTTTTTTTGGTGAGAAAAATTTGTATTTAGAATTAGCCAGCTGGACTCAGTGTAGATAATCCCAATTTTGTTGGTAACATCCAAAGCATCATAGTCAGGAGCAAGTCGAACATAGGCCTTCTTCTCTCCATCAGGCCTAATCAAAGTGTTGACCTTGGTCACATCAGTGTCATAGAGCTTCTTTACAACTTGTTTAATTTGGTGCTTGTTGGCCTTGACATCCACAATGAACCCGAGTGTGTTGTTATCTTCTATCTTCTTCATGGCTGACTCAGTGGTCAGGGGAAATTTGATGATGGCTTAGTAGTCAGGCTTGTTTCTCCTGGGGGCGCTCTTCCGGGGGTATTTGGGCTGCCTTCAGAGTTTCAGCGTCTTAGGTCTCCAGAAGGTGGGTGATGTGTAGATCTTCTTATTTATTTATGTATGTATGTATGTATGTATGTATGTATGTATGTATGTATGTATGTATTTATTCATTCATTCATTCATTCATTCATTCATGCATTTATGTATGTATGTATGTATTTATTTATTGATTGATTGATTGGCTGTGGATGCCCTTTAGGACGCCTTCTTGGCCTTTAAAGCCTTTGCTTTGGCTTCAGTTTTGGGAGGGATGGGGCTTCCTTCTTCACTTTTCGCGCCATCTTCATAGAAACCCGCTCCACCTTTCTAAGGATTAGTGTCCCTCTCTAGTGGAAAGCCTCTCTTAGCCATCTGCCCCAAATATGTGAGATGAAGCTCTACCGTCTTTGTCTCCAAGGAGCGCGCTCGTAGCACTTTTTCCAAGGCATAACTGTTTGTTCTTCTTTCAGTCCATGGGATATCAGCACTCTTATTCAAAGGCATCAACTTTTCTTCTGTCGTTATTATTTGTTGTCCAGCTCTCAGAGGCATAGTAAGTGATTGAAAAGATCATGGAATTGCTCATCAATAATTAGGAGAGGTTCCTGACGGCAGACTTTGCCAGTACAATCTATTTCCTGATCTCCTGAATGCTGGTGACAAGTGTGTTGATTGTGGATCCAAGTAAGGTGAAGTCACTGACAGTTTCAATCTTTTCTCCATCTATCATGATGTTGTCCAATGGTAAAGATTTTTGTTTCTTGACATTGAGATGCAATCCATATTTAAGACTTCAGTATTTCACCTTCTGCAGCAAGTGCTTCAAGCCCTCCTCAATTTCAGCAAAGAAAATTGTGTCATTCATATAATAAAGATTATTAGAAAGTGTTCATCCAATCCTGATGCCACGTACTTCTTCATAAAGTCCAGCTTCTTGAATAATTTGTTCAACATACAGAGTGTTCAAGAGACAGGTATGAGATTAGATTATGACCTTTGCACAGTCTGTGGACTCAATCTTTTATCAGACAGGAAGAGTTTTCTCTAATAGGAGGATGCAGGTATGTGAGGCCTGAAGCTGCCAGAATGTTTAGGAAATTTCTTCAAAGCTACAGAAGTCCTCCAGGGTGGGTTGTGGCATATATGGTGAGAGCACTGATAGGATTTGAAACACTAGTCCTCAACACTGAGTCCTGGAAAACCTCCTTAGAAAAGATAAGATGGGGGAGCTCTGGTGGCCTAGCGGCAAGAAGCTGCACTGCAATCCCAGAGGCACACAGTTCGAATCCACCAGATGCTCTGCTGGAGAAGGAGGGACAATCTCCTCCTGTACCAGTCAGATCTGATTTGATGGCACACACACACAAATAATAAAAAGAAAATTTAAAAAAATGAAAAAAAAGAAAAGATAACATGGAATGAATGATCAGACTTTGTGTGTATCGTAATTGATGTTATGAAACAAAGTCTACATAAATGATTGAAGGGAAAATTTAACAAGCTTTGTAAACTTTTATTCAAAACACAATTTAAAAAAAAAGAGGGGTATTACTAAGAATTAGGAAATGCTGTTGATGGAGAATTTGTTCTGTAAGTAGAACATTTGTTTGCATAACTTTGTCCATAAAAGGCATATCTGGGGTTCTGGAAAAAACAACTACAAAACCAGAAAAGCAAAGCAAACAAGAATCTGTTTGGTTGATTGGTCTTGAATTGACAATGATTCTTGGTTGCCCCTTGTATTTCAAAGTAGAATTATATTTCATGGGAATATTTTTCAGTGATGAATTTTTGGAAGTTAATTGCTAAGTCTCCCTTGTGAGGCACCTTTGGGTGTACTTGAACCTGTAAACTATTGGTTAGCAGCTCAGCGTGCTGTTTGTACACCACAAGCATCTGAGAAGTGCCGGAAATATTTGCTATTGTGACTGAGAGCTAAGAAGTGGAAAGGAAAACCACCTTCTCCAAGGTGTGAGGTAATATGCATAGCGTCAGCCTGTGGTTGACCAAAGTCCAAGTTGTTGGAAATTATTCTGCAAGCTGGGTGTAAGGGAATTGCTAAATCTAAGTGTTTTGCACATTCCAAATGTCAACAATTTGTCCAAATGATAGGTCAGGTCTATTTTATTTCTGCTTGCGGTTCTCTTAGCTCCCACATTTGCTAACAGGCTTGATGAAAGAAGCATTCACCTTTGCTTTCAGCACAGAGAGCTCAGTGACTGAACATGACGTCTGAGTGAGCTGTGAGCACAGCAGAGAGATAAACAAAGACCTGTATCAACTCTGTTTCTAATTCTGAGCTGGGGAAAGTATGAGTAATCTAAATGAAACTCACATATGCACAGTTTATTTGTAGATATGGTTGTGTAAGAGACTTGTAATGAGTTGTATATGCTTAATTTGAATGCTTGGTAAATTTTGGTTATACACTTATGGCTATGGTATGTGCATTAAGCCATCTCAAGGGTTGCCTTCAGTTAGAAAGTCACGATCAAAAAAAAAAAGAAAGTCACGATCAAGAACATTGGCTGGGCTCACCCTACTGCACATCTGGTTAGTTGGTTTTGTTGTTGTTGTTGCCAGGCAGTGACTAATTTTGATCAGATCTATGAGCTATGAGTACCTACTACCTTCCAAGCAAAGAGACGATGGATTCCAGAGTTAAAAATGCCAACATTGATGTTTAAATATAGACATGAAAATTCTTTGACTGGTTAAAGGATCATTCCACTATGTGCTGGAAGTGAACTTTAAAGAGATTTAGAAACAGACTTTTTAAAAAAAATTAATTGTAATGAAAGTTTACAGAGACTTAGGGTCTCCAGTCATTCATTGTTGCACTTTTCTCCCCACCCACCACCTCCCCCAATTCACTCTTCTTCTTGAAAAGAAAGAAAAACTCTTTCATCATTATGCAACCTGTCCCCCACCACTGAGTCCACTCCACTATGCAGCCTTCACACTGGACTTCTGTCATGATAAGAACACCCATTCAGATATCTCTTTTAAACAGTTCTCTCCCTCATCTGAGAAACAGGCATTTATGGAGGGAAAATGATTTACCCATGGTCATGGAGATAATGGCTTAACTTGTGTATCATTTTGGTGATGTACTTGCTTGTTGAAAATCACAATGTTGGATGATGCTAGTATCAGCTCTTTTATAAAGTTAAGACACATTTGTAGTCTCCTGTTAGCAAAATTTAAGTTACTTCTTTCTTTTTAAAAAAATTAATTTTAATAGACATTTACAGAGGTTTTGGATTTCCATTCATTCATTGCCACACTTTTCTCCCTGCCC
>NW_006399837.1:4412674-4423733 GCF_000299155.1 Elephantulus edwardii | reverse complement strand
TTTTTCAGTTTTGTTAATGTTTGTTTAATATATTTTGCAGGTCTTTCATTTGGTGCATAGATATTATTATTATGTCCTCTTGTTCTATTGACTCTCTCAGCATTATGCAGTGACCTTTCTATCCTTTGTGATGGTTTTTGCTTTGAAATTTATTTTATCAGAGATTAATATTGCTACTCTTGCTTTTTTCTGGTTGCCATTTGCTTGGTATGTTTTTTCCCATCCTTTTATTTTTAGTCTTTCTTTATCGTCACTTTTTAGGTGTGTCTCTTGTAGACAGCATATTGATGGATTTTGGTTTTTTTAGCCAATCTGCTACTCTTCTTTTCTTCAATGGTGCATTCAAACCATTCACATTCAGTGTGATTATTGAGTTGCAGGGTTTTATTTCTGTCATTTTGTTGAATTCTTTTTGATGTTGTTGCTGGTTACTTTTGTCCATGCTGCTGTCTGTGGTAACTCTGTAAGAAGGAGATCTCTTAGTGTTTCCTGCAACGCTGGTCTTGTTTTTACAAACTCTCTTAGGTTCTGTTTTTCTGGGAATATCTTGATATCTCCTTCATATTTGATGGATAATTTTGCTGGTACAGTATTCTTGGTTGACAGTTGCGTTCTTTGAGTGTTTGATATATGTCCACTCTCTTCTTGCACACATGGTTTCTGCTGAGAAATCAGCACTTAATCTTATCTGTTCTCCTTTGTAGGTTACTCTTTGTTTCTGTCTTGCGCACTGAAATGTGGACCGGCATGTAACCCAGGCTGTTTTCATACAGTTCCGACTCTAATCCATCAAAAGTTCTTATACAAATTATGCTGCTTTCAGGATTCTCTCCTTATCTTTGGTTCTGGCAAATTTAACTATGATATATGCCTTGGTGTTTTTCTTTTGGGGTCTATTCTATGTGGTGTTCGCTCAGCTTCTTGAATATATATTCTCTCATTCTTTGTTATGCCTGGGAAGTTTTCCTTTATTAATTCTTCCATAAGTTTTTCGGTGTCTTTACTTGCTTCTGCCTGTTCTGGGATTCTAATGATGCACATGTTATTTCTCTTGATGGTGTCCCACATTATTCTTAGATTTTCTTCTTTTTCCTTCCTTTTTGATTCTGCTTTTTGCTGTAGCAGATCAGTGGTGACATTTCTATCTTCTATTTCACTGGTTCTGTGTTCTATCTCTTCAATTCTATTTATGTGTCCCTCCATCATGTTGACAGCATCTGAAACATTGGACCTCATGTTTTGGATCGTGGCTTCTTGTTTCTCCAGTGCCTCTAGTGCTTCGTTTTTTTTTATCTGCATTGTTCTGGATTGTTCTTTTTTAGCTCCTCCTGGTTTTTGCTTGTAGCATCCTGTAGTTCTTCGAGTTTGTCTTTCATCCATTGAAAATGTTGAATCATTGTTCTTTTAAATTCTGTCAGAAAGTTCCATCAGACTTTCTGGGTTTAGGAAATCCATTGCTACTGCATCACCCTTTGGTGATAACATCTTGTTTTGCATTTGTGTAGTGTGTAGAGTAGCTTGTTTTCTTCGAGACATTGATTTAGACTTGATCTGCAGACAATTTCTCTGAATTTCTGACTCAAGGAAAAGGTCAGTTCAGAGCATGCGAGAGCAGTCTTTTGTAGGTATGTCAGATCCAGGTGCTCTGGATTAAAGGCAGGTTGATTGACTGACTGGTCATGTAGTCACAGGAGTGGAGCCAAATGGGGTGGGGCAGGCACGGAGGTGAAATAGTCACCAGGGTGGGTCAACCAGTTGAGGGACCTCACTCAAACCTTAGTTGCCCAGGTGTGCTCACGATTGAGGACCCTGATCGAGCTCCTGCTGTCTGTCTCCCAGTCAGCAGTTCTTACTCAGTGGCCCCTACCCAGTGGCACTACCCAGTGCCCTCACCCAGTGGCCCTTGCCTAGGAGGACCAGTCAAATTTCCATAAAGCAGTACAGGTTTAAGATCCTGTGGTTCCTAAAACTATTTGTATCAATAAAGGTTCTTTTTAGAATTCCTATTGTCCATGTCAAACAACAGACCTACTGGGTCTTAGTGGGGCTTAAGAGGATTCAGCCGATTTCCCCACTAAGCTTTCTCTTTTCAAATGGGTCCAGCAGCTTCTGGCTTTTGCTGATCCGTAGTGCACACTGAAATGTGGACCGGCATGTAACCCAGGCTGTTTTCATACAGTTCCGACTCTAATCCATCAAAAGTTCTTACGCAAATTCCTACTGTCCTCGAAGTGCAACAAACCCACTGGGCCTTAGTTAGGCTTTAGGGAATTCAGCCACTTTCCCCACCAAGGTTATCCCTTTCAAATGGGTTCCTCAGAAGCTCGGCTTGCAGCTTCTGGCTTTTGCCGATCTGCAGAGTGGACCAAAATGTGGTCCGGATTGCAACTGAGGCTATTAGCTCGTTCTGAGTCCACTCCAGCAGAAGTTCTGATTCAAATTTCTACTGTCCACATCACACAACAGACCCACTGGGTCTTAGTGGGGATTGAGCAAATTAAGCCAATTTCCCCACTAAGTTTTCTCCTTTCAAATGGGTCTCTTAGAAGCTCATCTAGTGGCTTTCGGTTTTTGCTGAGTCCGCACGGCTTTGTTCCCACAGTTCCAATACTAAAAGTTTCGACAAAAGTTATGATTCAATTCCTATTGTCCATGCTGCACATCAGACCCTCCAGGTTTTAGTGGGGCTTGAGTGAATTCAGCCAATTTCCCCACTAACCTTTTTCCTTTCAGGTGAGTCTCAATGCATCTCAGCTCAGCTAGTGGGTTCCAGCTTTTGCCGGGTCTGCGATGGGACCACGGCGGGGCAGGCAGGCAGGGCTCAGGTTTTTACAGCTTCTAAAAGAATGTGTTAGCAAAAGTTCTGATTCAAAATTCTACTGTTCACATCACACTGTGATGGTCAGCCTCTGTGGAGCGTAAAGTACTCTCTGGTGTCCCGTCTTTATGCAGATTGCTATCCCTCTGGCTCTTCACATTGTACTCTCCACCTCTGCCATCTTCTCTCCCCCAAATTTAAGTTATGTCTGTGATAAATTTAATGTGTGGCAAGTGGTCTCCAAAACAAACAAACAAAATCCAATATTCATCTTTCTCTCTTTCAGAAGATCTCAGTATTTATACTCTTAAAGCTACTCTTTATGAGTTGAAGTGGGATCACAGGGCAGTAGCTTTTGGGGCAGGCAGAGAGAACAAGTGCCTTAAATGATATAAATTAAGGGGAAATCATGGAGAAAATGAAAGAGCAAGAGCTATTTATTTCAGAGGTCAACCAATTGCCCTTGACTCTAACCCAGCTCCTGGTGACCACATGCAGGTCTGAGTAAAATTGTGTTGCATAGTGTTTCAGATGTCTGTGGTCCTTCAGGTATAGACAGCTGTCTTTAATGTGGGACCTTTGAGTGGACTTGAACGGCCAACTTTTTTGGCTAGCAGCGTAGGGTATTACTGTTTTCATCATCCAGGATGCCTTCACCTAGGAAAAGGGGATTTATCTGGAACTTCCAATGCTAGACAGATGATTCAGGGAAAGAAAAACCTAGTTGGCAAAAGGAAAAAGGAAAAAATAAGGCTAAAAGTCACAGTAAACACATTTTCTTGTTTCCCTCCAAAGGGTGCCAACATATATTTAATTCTCAACAGATACATTATACCTCAACTAAACAAGGCACAGATTTATCTTTCTGAGAACAATGTATTAACTGCAACATTTGGAGCATTGGATCATTTATCCCATGGCTAGTAGTAAACAAAAATACACAAAGAGAAAATTATTCCCTTGTACTTTTCGCTGTCTGCTTTTGTTTAATAGCCATCAATGTTTACAACTATCACTGCTTTTTGGACTTCTTGTCAGAAAAGATCACAGCATTGTAGTTAGAACGTATCCAAACAAATGTAGTGAACGTCTTTGATCACTGGCCTTTTTCAGAAATGAATTCTTTATGGATTATAAGCATTTCTCTCTTTTTTAATATCATAAGGGCTGAACAAAGAACTGACTGTCCCTAGATTATTAATAAATTCTGTTTTAAAATCAGTATCTAATTTTAATTGATGCATAAATTGTAACAGTTAAATACATTTGTCTCAATATCAGATAATCAACTATCTGTCCTGAAATATAGTATGCTAAAGAATATATGCATAGAAATGCATGGAACATTAAAGAAAACTTTCAGGCACATGAAAACCGTTTTAACACAATAATAAAGAAATAATGGTATTATTGTTTTGATGCACTGCTATAAGTAACACTTGTTTGTTATCACAAATGACTGTATCATAAACATTAATATAATTGCTCCACTGTCTTTGGTTGCTAGTCACATATTGTACTTAACATAAGTTATAACATAGCTCATAAGTATGAGTTAAAACCCAGGGACTACTTATATTTTAAATACAACGTACTAATAACAGACACTGTTGTTGTTATTGTTCTGTCGAGTTGCTATAATCAAGGATGCTTTAGGCAGAATATTAAATGATCCAGGAAGTATTAAAAGAAGATGGAAAGAATATACTGAGTCATCGTATAGAAAGGAATTGGCAGGCACAGAAGAATTTAGTGAAACAACATATGAGCAAGAGCCTGTGGTGATGAAGGAAAAAGTTCAAGCTGCTTTGAAGGAAATAGCAAAAAATAAGGCCCCAGGAATAGGTGGTATACCAATTGATATATTTCCACTAATAGATGCTGTCCTGGACGTGGTCACCAAGGTGCCAAGAAATCTGGAGAACAACCACTTGGCCAACTGACTGGAAGAGATCTATATTTGTTCTCATTCCAGAGAAAGGTGACCCCACAGAATGTGGAAACTATAGAACAATATCGTTGATTTCACATGCAAGCAAGATTCTGCTGAAGATTATCCAAAAATGACTGGAATAGCACATCAGCAGAGAACTGCCAGAAGTCCAGGCCAGGTTTAGAAGGGGTCGTGGTACTAGGGATAGTGTAGCTAATCTTAGATGGATCTTGGCTGAAAGCAGGGAGTACCAGAGGAATATCTGTCTGTGTTTCATTGACTATGCAAAGGCATTTGACTGTGTGGACCATAACAAACTGTGGCTGATTCTGAGAAGAATGGGAATCCCAGAACATTTGATCGTGCTAATGTGAAACCTATACTTGAATCAAGAGGCAGTCATCAGAACAGAGAAAGGAAACACTGTATGGTTCAAAATTGGGAAGGGCATACACCAGGGATGTGTCCTGTATCCATACTTTTTCAACTTGTATGCAGAACAGATCATCCGGGAGGCTGGGCTCTATGAGGGAGAAATGCAACAATAACTGACACTGCATGGTCTAAAATCAGGAAAAGTGATCGTCAGATTGTCAGTGTTTTATCCTTTCACCATACGTACTCAACATGTGTGCTAGACAAATAATTCGAAAAGTTAGATACTATTAAGAAGAATGTAGCATCAGAATTGGAAGTAGACTCATGAACAACCTTCGATAGGCAGATAATACAGACTTGTTTGATGAAGGTGAAGAGGACTTGAAACACTCACTGAAGGAGATCAAAGACTATCGTCTTCAGTATGGCTTGGCTCACAACTAGACCATAGGCAACATCATGATAAGTCTAGAAAATATTGAGTTTGTCAAAGATTTCATTCTGCTTGAATCCACAATCGTCACCCATGGAAGCAGCAAACAATCAATAGATTTATTAGGAACATCTGATGTCAAGGACCTCTTTAAAGTGCTAAAGAGCAATGATGTCAGCTTAAGACGAAGGTATACCTGACCAAAGCCATAGTATTTTCAGTTGTTTCATGTTGTTGTTGTTGTTGTTATGTGCCCTCGAGTCGCCTGCGACTCATAGTGACCCTATGTACAACAGCCCTAAACTCTGCTCTGTCCTGTGCCAATCGCACTGTCTCTGACACTCCCATCCTAATTATCCCAGTCACTGAATCAATCCACCTCATAGAGGGCCTTCCCCTCCTGCGCTGTCCCTCCACCCTCCCAAGCATGATGTCCTTCTCCAAGGACCAGTCTCTCCTCACAACATGTCCAAAGTATGTTAGACGGAGCCTCAGAATCCTTGCCTCCAAGGAGCCACCCGGTTTAACCCTTTCCAGGCCAAATCTGTTTGTTTTCCTAGCAGTCCATGGTATTCTCAATACTCTTCTCCAGCACCACAGCTCAAAGGCATCAATTCTCCTTCTATCCTCCTTGGTCATTGAAATTTGGGACACGAATAAGAAAGAAGGATCATTGATGCCTTTAAATGAAGAGCATTAGATATACCAGAAACTGCCAAAAGAATAAACAAATCTGTTTTAGACCAAGTGCAGACAGGGTGCTTTTTTAAGAGGCAAGGATGGTGAGACTTCATTTCATATACTTTAGACATATTATTAGGAAGAATCAGCCCTTGGAAAAGGGCATGTTGCTCGGAAAAATAGAGAGAGAGAGAGAGAAGGGACAGCTGATTAGGAGGAGGTGCAGAGCAGGGGAAGGTTTAAGTCTATTGTACATTGTTACGTGAATCTGAGTCCACTTCATGGCACCTAAAATCAGAACAAAAAGAACACATTCTACAAAGTCAGCAGGGAAACAAAGAAATTCATATTAGAGGGAGGAAAATGGTGATGGTTTTAATTTAACAAGGGAATGTAATGTAAACTTAGAGCGGTAACTGATGATTTAATCTAATTCTCCATTACAATCCATGGAATAGTCAAGAGTTTAAGACACCTGCCACCAGGATGTTGAAATCGGAATAAATGCTGCTCAGTCCTGATTGCAAAGGGAGGTAATTTAATTGCAATTACTGCACAAAATTTGTTGAATGGCTTTCTAATAAACTCTGCAGAGGTAAATATCATATTATTACAAATATAATTTCTGATTTTCCCTGCTTGAAGCAGATGAAGGACAAAATTAAATACCATTTCCTACACATCTAAACAACAGCGAGAACTATAACTGTTTATAACATCCTTGGTCTGTTTCCGGATCTGTGACTCAGAAGTCAGAATGCCATAAACCTGTGTTGATTTACGTGCCTGGAAAGAAAATGTCTCTGCTCAAGAAGAAAGGAGGAAAGGCATTTTTTTCTCAGAGCTTTGAACATGGAGGACAAATGGAACAGGAAGTTGATGATCACAGTGGACCTGGGTTGCTTGAGCTGATTAGGAGTGATGTGAAGTGTTGGATTGAAATGGTAACTCATAGGTGCTAAGTTCAAAAACAAAGGCAAAGCTGACAGAACTTCACCTTAGTGCTCTTTTAGGTCCGAGAACATTTAGTGGATACTGCCATATTTAGTATTTATTTGAATTTTCATGAAGTTTAGATGTATAGATGCACAAATAGGAAAGTCCAGAGATGAGTTATTTGGCCATGACTCCTAGCAATGTTTTTTCAAGTAAAAAATGAAGGGAAAGTGGCAGAAGGGTAGAATATTTGAAGAAGAGAGTAATTAGTTCTTGTTTTATTTCCTGATCAAATGAATGCAATAATTGGGGGGGGGGGGAGGTAGAAATGAACAGAGAAGAACCATGTCAGATTCTAAGGAGTCTTTACTATGAAATACTATGAGGTATCCAAAAGTTACGATGCTCCTGAGCCATGGGCCTATGATATTGGCTAAAAGCAAGCAGAGGGGTTGTAAGCCATTTGGAAGATTTATTGGGGTTGATAGTGCTGTGAAATCACTCAGTTGCCTGACAAGAGTAGTTCATGTGGCCTCATGTAGCACTATTTTTGGACTGCTAACTGAAAGACCCCTGGTCTGAATCTATCAGTCACATTATGGGGAAAAAGGTAAAGTGATCTGCTCCCATTAAGATTTACAGCTTTGGAAAGCCAGTACAGGCATGCACTGAGTCAGAGTCGACTGGACTGGACAACAGTGGGATATGAGCTTTTTGTTTTCAGTACTGTGGCCTTACTGAGAAAGTTTAATGGAGAGTCCAGGAGGTTGTTTGTTTGTTGTTGTTGTTGTTTTAATCTCTACTGAGTAATAATAGTTATTTTTACGTGTGTTCCCTACCATTCATCTATTGTTCCTCTTCTTTGTAGCAGTTGGATTCTGGAAGGTGGGCCATTTTAATTTAATTAACAATCGGATATAAGCTGTTTGGTTGTTTTTAATTTAATTCACAATCAGATGTGAGCTGTTTGGTCATTTTAAAGCACTTTGTGCAGAAGAGCAAGGAATACAACCTTCAATATAGATTGCAACTCAGTGTCAAGAAAACAAATATTCTTACCACTAGACTGATAGGCAAGGTCATGATAGATGGGGAAAAGATTGAAACTGTTAATAATTTCATCTTACTTGAATCCACAATTAATACCCTTGGTACAAGCAGTCAGGAAATTAGGAGCTTTATTGCACTGGAGTAGTATATAGTTAGGGATCTCTCCAGATTATTGAGGAATAATGATGTCTGTTTGAGGACTAAGGTGCATCTGATTCAGGACATGGTCTTTCTGATCACTTGCTATGTGTCTGAGAGCTGGACAACGAATGAGGATGACAGAAGAAGAATTGATGCCTTTGAGTGTAGTGTTGGAGAAAAGCACTGAGCATTGCATGGATGGCCAAGAGAATGAGCAGATATGTCTTGGAGATGGTGCAGCGAGAGTGTTCTCCGGAGGCAAGAATGATGAGGCTTCGCCTCGCATACTTTGTGCATGTTGCTAGCAGGGGTTATTCCTTGGAGAGAGATATGATACTGTAAAGGTAGAGGTTTGGCAAAGAGGAGGAAGAACCTTGACCAGGTGGATTGACATGGTGACTGGCTCAATAGGCTCTAATCTGTCAGGAATTGTGAAAACGGTGCAGGAAAGAACAGGGTTCAGGTCTATTGTTCATAGGGTCACTATGATTCATACTCAATTCAGTGACACCTCACAGCAACATCAGCCATTCCACTTAGCCCTATCCTTGCAGGGATAGAAGAAAGAAATAATTGATTCCTCATAGATGCTTCCCTCATCTGTGGAGATAGTGAGTTTTGTCATCATTCTGATGAGAATTGATATCTTGGTGTGCTTTGGAAACCAATCATTACTCCCTGGTTGTGAGATTCAGGAAAGGAAAAGTAGCCGTGGTCCCCAGCTTTCTAGGGTCACTCTCAACTTGATGGCCACCTAACAGCAATTATTCCATCAAGCAGTTAAATAACATGCCTCCGGAAACTCTATGAACTTTTATAAGTCATGGTTGTGGAGGGGCTTCAGGCCTTTTGTTCATAGAGTCACTATGAGTCTTTCTGACTTGAAGCCAATCAACAACAACTACAACAACATGTCTAGTCAAACCTGTAACCAGTAGGTGAAACTGGATTAAATTTCCTACTGATGAGTTCTTTTAGTTTGTAGTAACATTTCCATTCATTCCTCATTCCTGAATTTTCTTAAAATATCACAAATTTCCAACTTTAAGCCAAGTAACTCTCATGTCTCAGGAGTCCATCAACTGATGCATCTAAATGCTTCATTTTAGCATTTATGTTAAGGGTAACCTCTAGATATGTGAATCTGTATAATATTTACCTTAAAATAATTCTCTCTCTGATGAAGGTTAGAAGTTATATAGACATGGGAAATGTTGAAGTCATCGAATATAAGTATATTTGACTTACTTTGTGTAACCTGACCTTGAAGAGATCTACACAGTGTAGGATTTGCGGTTGGTAAATAACTTTCACATTATTTGCTTTGAAACTTATAAAATCCAGAGGAGTGAGATGAGGAATTTTGTAGATGAAGACATTTTGCCTCAAGTTAAGTGATTTGTCCAAAACAATCAATGTCTTGAACTAAGGTGCGGTGGCCTGATTATTTCGGTACTCTATTACCCTGTTCATTTGCTGACTTGAAAGACGTGGCCACCGTGATCCATAGAAGGAAAAATTGTGACTTTGTCTCTTATGCTCTGAGTAAGTTGTCAGGAAAGGCCCACCTTCGGAAATGGATATTATACTTAGAAAGATAGTGTCAGTGAAGGAAGCAAGACCATCAGCAAGATGGATTGTCTTAGTGTTTACAACAAATTGTGAGGGTGATGCAGGGTCTGGCAAGGGTTCCTCAGGGTGTAAGTCGTGTCCTTATGAGTCAAGGTTGCTTTTCCTGTACCTGACAACAATGATAACAACAAACATCTTGAAAACCAAAGGCATTTATTCATTCTTACAAGTGCATTGTCCTTGATGAAGTGGAGCTCACAAAACCCTCAACCCAATCCCACTGCTGGTGAGGTGGTTCAGCGTCATAGCCACTTTATTAGGCAAGGTTTCATTTTGCTTTTTTTTTTCTCTACTTAGATCGTGGAGCTGTTTCTTTCAGCACTGAAGTAAGTGGACTAATTGGTAAAGTTGTCCTTCAACATATAGCCGTTTAGTGATCAACCACTATCTTTTTCATATTTCCCCCAATGATTAATAAATAGATCTAGTTCACTCAAACAGATTTTCTGTATTGTAATACTTCAAAGATGTTTAGTTATGTCTTTTAAATTTATAGAATAGAAGAGACACATGAAAGGAAGCATTCATCATCTTTTGCCTTTCTTTATATTTTGTTGTTCATTATTTTATATCTCCAATGAAATGCCTTTTCCCATGCAATTTTATCTTATTACAAATGACTAAATAAGGTGACACTTTGCAACTTGTTTTACAAGAGTATAACCTTTATTCTTTACACTCAGATGCAACAAGTATTTGATTAATATTATTCAGTAATATTGATTTTGAAACTCATAGACTTTTTAATAAAAAACAGCATTCTCCCCCAAACATTCAAGATACTACAGAACAAAGTACAAAGATTATAAACAATATATTGCTTCTGACATCGACACAATAGTCCTCTTAGTAGTTAGGATATTGACTGCCATCTTTTTTTTTTTTTAATTTAGATGCACTGTTATTAATTGTGCTTAGTCGTACATGTTCATATCCTTGAAGATGTATCATGGGGGTGTTGCAACTAGAAGACACAAATTTGACTAACAAGTTATAAGTACATGAGTCAAAAATTATGGAAAAGTAAAAGAAAAGATTCTTTCATTGTTCCACAAAC